>NC_133619.1:608890460-609120460 GCF_048593235.1 Sminthopsis crassicaudata | reverse complement strand
TTTCTCCCCCTCTCTGTAAATAAAAATTACCTGTTGTAATTGATCAGTCTACACCTTAGGGCTGAGTCCCATGGCTTGGGGGGGGGGGGTCAGAAGATGAGGGGCAGAGTGGCTAGGATGTCAGGTGGGAGACTGGACCTCAATTTTTGGAATGGGAGAGATGGAGAAGGAAGAAGAGGAGGAGGAGGGGGAGGAAGAAGAGGAGGAAGAGGAGGAGGAGGGGAAGGAGGACAAGGAGGCAATTTAGAACTGAGAGAGACTTCTGTGATTATCTAGTGTAAGTCTCTCATTTTGCAGACAAGGAAATAAGGAATGGAGATTTTAAATGACCAGGTCAAGATCATGTTGAGGGAGGAGATGAACCCAGATTTTAAAATTCCAAACCAGGGGGTTGATTAAATTGGGGAATACTATGGTGGCAGGATATTGGGTCCTTGGAATCTAGTCTGGGAATTTCTGCCATGGTGGGGTGTTGATACAGTGAGAAATGCCTTACAGATATGAAGATTCAAAAGGATTGGGGGTAACTCTGGAAGAATTGTTTATGTAACAGATGAATCTTCAGTTTGCAGGAGTGATGGTCTTCAGTACCAGCCCAGCTGCTCCCCTCATAGGCCCTCGCCCAGAATATTATGCTTAGTGCAGCATGGGCTCGGAGAGTCAAAAAGGATGGAGTTTTATGGCTAGGCCTGACTCTAACTCACTGTGGGAACTTGGGAAAATCACTAGTCACCTGAGGTTCTCAAGGTCATTGAGAAGGGGGGATTAAATAACCTCAGGAACCTGAAAGCTCTGACCTCCTGGGTTCTAAGGATCCTCCCAGCTCTGACCTCCTGGGTTCTAAGGATCCTCCCAGCTCTGACCTCCTGGGTTCTAAGGGCCCTCCCAGCTCTGACATCCCGGGTTCTAAGGGCCCTCCCAGCTCTGACATCCCGGGTTCTAAGGGCCCTCCCAGCTCTGACCTCCTGGGTTCTAAGGGCCCTCCCAGCCCTGACATCCTGGGTTCTAAGGGCCCTCCCAGTTCTGACATTTTGTGTGCTAAGCATCCTCCCAAGCTGTTGCCAAGGCTTGATTTTACCTTTACCACCTACTCAAATATACTCCGTTTCTCCTCTGACACTTTTGCTGCTGCAAATCTTCATCATCTCATATTTGGATGATCATAGGAGCTGCCAGTGGGTCTGCCTGCCTCAAGTCTCTCCCCACTCCAATCCTGTCTCCATGCAGCCACCAAAGTGATTTTCCTAAAGGGCGGTTCTCTCTATGTCACTCCCCTACTCAATCAACTCCAGTGGCTCCTTGTCACCTGCAGGATGGAATACAAAATCCACTTTGGTATTTAAAGCCCTTTATAATGTAGAACCTCTCTTACCTTTCTATTTTCCTTCTACCTTACTCCCAATAAAGACTCTGGCTCCAAGCTATTTCACAACCAGACCCTCCATCTCTGGATTCTGGGAATTCTCTCTGACTGTTCCCAGTGCCTGGAACTCCTTTACCTCCTGGCTTCAAATCCCAATTAAAATCCCACCTTCTATAGGAAGCCTTTTCCAACCTCTCTCAATTCTAGTATCTTCCCTCTGTTGTTTCCCATTTATCTTATAAAACTTGTTTATATGTATTTTTTATTTTAAAAATATTTTATTTTTAATTCAAGGAACAAAACAAGCATTTCCATAACACAGTATAATAAAAAGATGATTGTCATGAAACAGCAAATCTACTATGAAAAACTAATTATTTCCTCCAATTATACAACAAAGTTATCATAAATTACTTCCCTCTTTTTCCCCCCATCTAGAGATGGCTACTATTAGAAACAAATAAGTAAACATATATATATATATATCTGCATGTATGTGTGAGTGTAAAATTATTCTATACATCTATTTATCAGTTCTTTCCCTGGATGCAGATAACATCTCTTTTCATATGTTCCTTATTTTTAATTTATGTATTTATAATCGTAAAAAATGGCAGTCACTCAAAGTCATTCTTTCTTTTCTTTTTTTCTTTTTTTTTTTTTCCCCCTGAGGCTGGGGTTAAGTGACTTGCCCAGGGTCACACAGCTAGGAAGTGTTAAGTGTCTGAGATCAGATTTGAACTCAGGTCCTCCTGAGTTCCAGGCTGGTGCTCTACCCACTGAGCCACCTAGCCACCCCCTCTCAAAGTCATTTTTAAAACAATATTGCTAAAATAACAGTTTGGACATGTATACATATATCATATTTAACTTATACTTTAACATTTTTCACATGTTGGTCAACCTGCTACAGAGGGAGGGGGAAGGAAGAAGGAGGGAAAAGTTGGAACAAAAGGTTTTGCAATTGTCAATGCTGAAAAATTACCCATGCATATATCTTGTAAATAAAAAGCTATAATAAAAAAGTAAGTTGTATGATTTAAAAAAAAAAAAACCAATATTGCTAGTGAAATATATTGTGTACAAAGTAAAAGCGATCTTGTAAGATGATCAGCTTCGAATGACAGCTATTCTCAGCAATACAATTATCCAAGACAACTCTGAAGGATTTAGGGTATTCAGACTCCGAGAAAGAATTGATTGGGTCTGAGCACAGATTGAAGCACACCCATTTTTTTACTTTGTTTTTCTTGAAGGTTTTTTCCGGGGGGGGAGATATATGTTTTCTTTCGCCACATGACTTTTATGGAAGTGTTTCGCATAACTTCACATGTGCCTTCTCAATGGGGGAGATGGGGAGAAGGAGGAAGGGAGAGAATTTGGAACTCAAAGTTATAAAAACAAATGTGAAAAATTGTTTTACATGTAACTGGGGGAAATTAAAATATTAAATAAAAAAGAAAAATATTGCTATTACTGTAGACAATGTCTCTTGGCTCTGTTTACTTCATTTATTTGCTTATTGTCTCCCCCACTGGATTAGACAGGGACTATTTTTGCCACTATTTCTATCTCCAATGATTAGCTTAATACCTGGCATACAGTAGGCACTTAATAAAAGTTTATTTTTATTATTGAAGATATTGAAGATAAGAAAAGTGATAGTAAGAGACGATTTCTCTCTACAAAGCTCAAGCCATCTAGACCAACTGAAAAGAACTGAAAGGAATAGACTAAGTGATGGCTGAATCACTGCAGAAAAATTGGAAAAATTCTACCATGAAAAAAAAGGAGAAATCCTGAAGTGCTGTAGAAATACAAAGGTTTTCCCTGATTTTAAGAGGTCAAAGGAATGAAATCTGCAAACTGTAGGAGCTCAAGCTTGATTTTGATCCCGGAAAAAATTCTAGATTAAGTTGTTAAAGAAATGACTTGGGAATGCAGAAAGGAAGGAGCAATCACAAAGCATCAGCTCAGCTTCCTCCAGATTAGGTCATCCCACACTGGCCTTCTTTCCTTTTTTGACAGGGTAACTAAACTGGTAATTTAAGGGAATGTGATAGAACTAGTTTACCAAGATTTTTACAAAATATCTGATAAAGTTTCTCAGGCTGTTCCCATGGAAAGATGGAGAGCTGTGGGCTAAAAGTAAATACCATTAAATGTAGGGCTCTTAGCCTGGGGTTTTGTGAACTTGTTTGTTTTATTTTTAATATATTTTGATAAGTATATTTCGATATAATTTGTTTTCTTTGTAATGCTAAATATCTTGTTTTATGTATTTAAGAACATTATTTTGAAAAAGAATCCAGAGGCTTCACAGGGTCAACAAAGGGGTCTAGGACCCAAATGAGGTTATTGTTGTTCAGTCACGTCTGACTCTGCAGGACCCCATTGGGGGTTTTTTTTTTTGCAAAGATACTGGAGTAGTTTGTCACCTGCCTCTCCAGTTCATTTTACAGATGAGAAAACTGAGGCAGATAGGGTTAAGTGACTTACCCAGGGTCACACAGCTAGGTAAGTGTCTAAGGCTAGATTTAAACTCAGGAAGATGA
Organism: Sminthopsis crassicaudata; assembly: GCF_048593235.1. Taxonomy (NCBI): domain Eukaryota; kingdom Metazoa; phylum Chordata; class Mammalia; order Dasyuromorphia; family Dasyuridae; genus Sminthopsis; species Sminthopsis crassicaudata. The sequence goes on along the minus strand of NC_133619.1, from coordinate 609,116,542 downwards.
GCCTTCCTGACTCTAGACCTGGAGCTCTATTTGCACCCCCTAGTTTTTCCAAATGAAGTTAAGAACTCTGGAAGTAGGGCCAGCTAAGTGGCGCAGTGGACAGAGCACCAGCCCTGAATTCAGGAGGACCCGAGTTCAAATCTGGTCTCAGACACTTAACACTTCCTAGCTGTGTGACCTTGGACAAGTCACTTAACCCCAGCCTCAGGGGGAAAAAAAAAAACTCTAGAAGAAGATGAACTGAACCTGGTTGGATGGCCAAATTTAATAGAAATGAATGGTGTGAGGTCTCTAGTGGAGTGACCTGCGTATGTGTTTGTTTTTTTTTCACACTCATATCAGTGTGACTACAACATCATTATCATGTTTTCATATGAGATGAAGGGGAGGCAGAGAGGGCTCAGGGAGGGGAGATAGATAACCACCAGATTAAATTATAATCCAATAAATGGGATCCCAAGGGATTTTGACAAGCCAGAACATTGACCCAGATCTAATTAGATGAAATTTAATAGGGATAAATGTAAAATATTACATTAAAAAAAAAAAAAACACTTGCAGTTTCACAAATAAGCGTGGATAAGGAGGAGATTGTCTGGAAGCAAATTAGGGTTTTTAGTCGACTACAAACCCTACAGGAGTCAGCAGGGTGATATAATGCAGGAAGGAAAATGCATCTTGGACCTCACCAAGAGACACATTCAATTCTCAAATGCCAGGTGACTCCTCCATCGCCAGATGTTCCCACCTCTGCTCATTCTGGGTGGCTCGTGCCTCCCCATAAGCTTGCCAAAGGAGATGTCCTCAAAAAGCTTCCCGGCTTTCTCTTCCCGTGGCTGTTTCCAGGGCTGCACACAGGTTAGCCATTGATCACTTAGTATAAATTATCCTGGATTATTGCAATGGCCTGTTGGTTTGGTCTTCCTGCCTCTAGTCTCCCCCCACTCCCATCTAGCTTCCACTCAGTTGTCAGAGCGACATTCTTAAAATGCAGGTCTGGCTACGTCTCCACTACAACCACCACTACCTTCCTCCCCCCTCCCAGAATAAACTCCAATGGCTCCCTATTACCTCCAGGATTAATACAAACATCATCTCATGGGTGCTAAAGCCTTCACAACTTGGCCCCATCCTTCCTTCCCACTATATTTGATTCTCTTCCACATACCTTAAATTCCAGCAACACCAGCCTTCTTACCGTTCCCCAAATGTGATATTCTATCTCTTGAGACCTTGTCTTTTCACTGGCTGTCGTCCCATTTCTGAAATGTTCTCCACCCTTACCTCGACCTCCTGGCTTCCACAGCTTGCCTCGTGACTCAGCCCAAATCCTGCTTTGTCTGGAGGCCTTTGCTGCTCCCCTTTCATTCCCTTCCCCTCAATTTCTCCTCTCTTTAGCTTGTTTGTATGTGTTTGTTTGCATGTTATTTTCCCCATTAGATTGTGATCTCCTGGAGGGTGGTGGATTAAATTTTGCCTTTATTTGTATTCATATCCCTTAGCAAAGTGCCTGATGTGATGGATTGCTTGATCCATCATTCTTCCTATATGACCAGCTCAAGCTGTCATAAAGAAGAGAGATTAGACTTGTTCTTCATGGCCCTTGAGGCAGAACTAGAAATAATTCAATTCAGTTCAGTTGAGTTCAACAAACATTCATTTATTTGTTCCTCCCTCTTACTCTTCATCTTCCACCTCCTACCAGCCACAGGTGATATACAAGATGATATGCCAAATGCTGTGATAGCGGGACAAAAATGAATCATTCCCTGTCTTCAGGGAGCTCGCATTCTCTCAAGAGAACTTTAGTAGTAAACAGATAAATAAATAGAAAATAATACTAAGAGAAAGCTCGAGGGTTCAGGAAAGGGAGAAATATCTGAGTTGTACTTTGAAGGAAACTAAGTATTCTCCTGGGTAGAGGAGAAGAAGGGATATATTTTGGAGTTCCATTTATACAAAAATGCAGAAGCATGAGATATAAATATTATATATGATGAACACTTAGAAGGTCAGTTTTATGAATATATAGAAAAATGCATGTAGGGAAATAAAATGAAATAATTCTGCAAAGTTGAGAGCCAGATTGTGAAGGAAATCAAATGCCAGGATAAGGATTTTATGTTGTACCTTAATGGAAATAGGAAGCCACTGAAGAATTTGAAGTAGGAAAGCGACATGAGCAAATATATATAGGAATATCAGTTGGGCATTTGCATGGTGGAAGGATTGCAAAGGGGAGAGATAGGAACCAAGGAAACCAGTTAGAAAAGCTATTTCAATAGCCTAGGAAAGAAGTGACAGGGGCTCTATTAGAGAGAAAAGGAATGATTCAATTATTATTGTAAAGAAAGAATGGGCAAGACTTGATAACTGTTTGGAGTTAGAACATGTGAGAGAGAAAAGAGTTAAGGGCGATTGAAGTTGTAAAGAGATGGTGATACCCTCAACCAAAATTGCTTAGCTGGGAGAAGAGCTGGACTTGAAGGGAGACACCATGAGTTCTATTTTGGACAGATTGAACTTAAAGAGCCTATGGAACATTTAGGATGTGCTATCGAGCTACAGTTGGTGAAAAAGGGCAAAAATGGCAGGGATTTAGAAGCAGAAGAGATTAAGAAGAGGTGACAAGAATGTATAAAACTATACCAAAAAAAAAGATCAATTTACATTTCAATAATAAGGAAGAGCAATGCAAAGAACAAATAAAGTACTGAATAATTGCACTCATTTCACATGCTAGTGAAATTATGTTAGATTCTGAAAGCTAGCTTTACTGTATGTGAAGTGAGGATTACCATAAGAACAGGCTGTTTTTGAAGAGGCAGAGGAACTAGAAACCAAATTGCCAACATTCACTGGATTAAAGGGAAAACAAGGAGTTTCTGAAAAAAATCTTTTTTGTTTCATTGATTATTCAAAAGCCTTTGACTCTGTGGATTAGAACAAAATGTGGCAAATAGATGGGATCGCCAGATCATCTTACTTGTCTCTTGGGAATATGGGTCAAGAAGCAATAGTTAGAACCAAATATGGAACAACTGATTGGTTTGTGATTGGAAAAGGAGTTCAGGCTCTCAACTGCTCTGCCAAACTTGCTGCCAGCATGTGCTGCTGCAGTTACATCCCTGAAACAAGATGGTGAAGGGCAGAGTCAACAGATTTGGCCAGTCAGGGCTGCGTTCAACTCAGACAAAGTAGACATTATGGTCATCAATGACCCCTTCATTGACCTCAAGTACATGGTTCATACGGTTCACAATAATTCCACTTCTGGCAAGTTCAAAGGTACTGTCAGAGCTGAGAATGGACGCTGGTTATCAATGGAAAAATCATTGTCATCTTCCAAGAGCAGGAATTCATCAATATTAAATGGGTAGATGCTGGAGCCAAGGATGTCATAGAGTCCACTGATGTCTTCGTGACCATGGGAAAGGCTGGGGCTCAGGTGAAGAGTGGAGTCAAGTGAATCATGAATCTCTGCCCATTCTGTGGATGCCCCAGTGCTCGTGATGGGTCTGCACCATGAGAAACATGACAATTCTCTTAAGATTGTCAGTAATGCCTCCTGCCCTAACAAGTGTTTGGCCCCCTGGCCAAGGTCATTCGTGACAACTTTGTGGAAGGACTCGTGACCATAGTCGAGGCCATTACTGACACCCAGAAGACGTGGAGAGCAATCTGTAGCACGGTGGGCGTGATGTTGCCCAAAACATCGCTTTTACTAGCACTGCTGAGGCTGTGGGCAAGGTCCACTGAGCTCACTGGCCTTCTGTGTTCCTGCTCCCAATCTCTCTGTTGTAGATCTGATCCCTGGAGAAACCCATCAAATAGGAGAATGTTGAGAAAATGGTGAAATAAGCACTAGAAGGACTCTTGAAGGGCATCTTGTATCCTGCAACTTTAACAGAAACAGCCACTCTTCTATCTTTGATGCTGGTGCTGGTATTAACCCCAACAATCGTTTTAAAAAGCTCATTTCTTATTATGACAATGCATACAGTTTTAACAACTGGGTAGTAAACCTCTTTGTCTAAATGGCCTGCAAAATGGAAATCTTCATCCCACAAAAATGGAGTCCCATTGAGGAGATCACATCTGGGGATCCCATGCCCCATTCACATCCTTATTTCAATACCCCCCTGTAGTAGGAGGGAGAAGCCTGGAGTTCTATACTGTTGCATGCCATCAATAAAGTCACCATGTTCAGTGCAAAAAAAGGAAAGGGAGTATGACAAGGCTGCATATTGTCACTTTGTTTATTTAATTTATATGCAGAATATAACATGTAAAATGTCAGCCTGGGTGAAGCAAAAACTGAAATTAAGATTGTCTGGAAAAATATCAGCAGTCTCAGACAAGCAGATGATACAATTCTGATAGCAAAAAGCGAAGAAGAATTAAAAAGCCTCTTGATAAGAGTGAAAGAAAAGAGGGCAAAAGCTAAGCTCTTGGCAATCAGTTTCACCACTTTCTGGTAAAATGGAAGTAATGCCAGTTTTTATTTTATTTTCTTGGACTCAAAGATCACTGCAGACCATAACTGCACTTGTGAAATTAAGAGAAGCTTGCTCCTTGGAAGGAAAGCTACGGCAAATCTGTGCAGCGTACTAAAAAGCAGAGACATCACCTAGCTGATAAAAGGTCCATATTGTCAAAGCTATTGTTTTTCCAGGACCAATGTATGGCTGTGAGAATGGGACTACAAGGAAAGCTGAGTACCACAGATTCTACACTCTCTAATTGTGGTGCTGGAGAAGATTTTGGATTTGCCATTTCTTTCTTTAGTTCATTTTACAGATGAGGAAACTGAGGCAAGCAGGATTAAGCAGTTTGCCCAGAATCTAGTAAATTCCTGAAGCCAGATTTGAACTCAGTAAGATAAGACTTCTTGACTCTAGGTCCTGAACTCTATCCACTGTGCCACCCAGCTGTTTTTATGGTTCTTCTAGTTATGTTCACTTCATTCTGCATCTGTTCATACGCGTCCTTCCAGTTGTCTCTGAAATCCCCCCTTCTGTCCTTTTTTATAATGTAACAACATTCTGTATACCATAATTTGTTCAGCCACAGACCTTTGGATTTAGCTGTCAGATCGCTGGTGTCCTGAACACTTAGCATAGTGCCTGTTATCTAATAAACATTTAATAAATGACTTTTTGATTGAATTAGTTAGTTTAAATAATAATTTAATTAAAGAAATTAAAGATTTTAGAGAGTCCTTTGGACAACAAGGAGCATCAATACTTAAAGAAATTAATCCAGGCTAGTCACCAGAAGCTCAACTGCAGAAACAGGAATTTAAATACCTTGGCCACCTAATTAGAAGACAGGACTCATGGAAAAGACCTGATGTCTTGGAAGAATGGATAGAAGTTGGGCGGACACGGATATCATAAAGAATCTTGACAGAAAGAAAAGTATCCTCACAAATTTTGGATGGATTGGGCTACTTTGGGAGGGAGGGGATCTCCCTTATTAGGGCCTTCAAATAAAAGCTGTATGACCTCTTGTCAGTTCTGATTTGGAGAAAGGTCTTGGTCAAGTATAGGTTGGAGTGGACGGCTGCTGGAATGGTTTCCAAACCTGAAATGCTATAATTCTGTGAGCCAGAGTGAAGGAGAGAGTTGGGGTCTCTTAGACCAGCTGGGCGTGCTCTACTACTCTTTCTCCCCTGGCTTCGGCCGGGTTCCCCCACCTACCCACCAATTTATCAATCTCTGGCACTTCTTGGCCCCTGGCTTGGTGTTGAAAAGCCCCAGACTGACTTTGATTGATTCTTTATGGCCTGAGGATTCAGTACCAGCACTGAGAGCATCTGTGAAAAGGATCCAGGGAGGAGGTGCTGAGTGGGAGAGAAGTGGGCCAAAGGGGTGGGGGCCAGGACCTCCAGTCTGGCTGGGGGCACCGAAGGAGGCTGGAGGTCCCACGGGCTGCACCCAGACAGGACAGTCCTCCCACCCCACTCCTGCAGTGGGCCACACCTGCCGGTGCTCCCAGATTGCCAGGGACTCTGTTTCCGAGAAGGTTCCAACCATCAGCGATCTCGGAAGAACAGGCCTTCGGGATGGGCAGGATGGGGCCAAATACCCTCCCTCAAAAATGTGATGTGAAAATTGTTCATCTGTTATTGATTGGGAGGCCGAATGCTTGCTTCAAAATTCCCCAATAAAACTGACTTGGATGAGATCTTCCCGAATCCCAGATTAAGTGAATAAAGATGTTTTGGGAGTCCAGGAATAGCGGCAGTGAGATGGTCTACGCCCGGCTTGTCAGGGCCTTTACCTTTTGTGGCTTAATGAAGAACAGCATCAGGAGCTCCCCAACTTTCTGGGTCCAAGGAAGTCTTCCCTCTCTCTCCCTTTTAGCTAATATCCTGTGGAGCCTCGGGCCAGGTCAAGGACCCTGACAACTCCTCTCTGTCCGGGGTGGACACCGGTACTCGGGGTCATTCCTTAGGGGTGTGTGTGGGGGTTTATAAGTTGATGCCTGTGGAAAGAACTACTTGGTGAAGGTCACTGGGAGATGACTTGGGTCCCCCCTTTCCCCATTCCTCCTTCCCTGACATCACCACCCAAAACTCCAGTGACTTCATAAAAAGACCCAGACAGACCAAGAGACAGAGAGAATTCCCCCTCCCCCCTCCCCAAGCCCTTCTCCTCCACTCCCACCCAGTCCTAGGGCCAATAGAACGGAATGATAGATGAGCTTAACTTGACTCAGAGATGGTGGGGGTGGGGGAGATGACTGCCCCATGGAGGAGCTGGTAGCTAGGGAAGTGGATCCTGGAGCTTAGTCTCCTAGGAGGCAAAGCTGGGAAGAGAGCATGACCCCAAGTGAGGAAATTGAGGTCCAGAAGTGCCTTATTCAGGACTGTGTGTAACTAGGACTTAGGGAACAATGGCAGAAGAATAAAATCTAACCTCCCGGCCTTCCAGGTGAGGGCCATGGTACCCGATGTTAAGTACGGAGATTTGTGTGGGATCAAGTCGGAACCTTGGCTTTGCCAGGACTAGTCCCCTACAAGTAAAGGAAGGCCGGGGTCATCTGCAGAAAGGCCGGGCCTCCCATCTCCTTCAGGGGACAGGAGAACCCCGCAGAGGTGAAAGGGTACATTCTAACCCATCTGACCCTCACGCAGTGGGAGCCGGTAATCTGTTACACACACAGCAAGTCATCGCAGAGACGGGGCAAGGAATTCTTTTTGCAAGAGGAAACATTCTGGGGGGGGGGGTACGAGCTCAGAAAACACATCCCTACAAATTTGTGGGGAAGGTCTTGTTTTAACAGCCTGAGAAATGAAGAAAGCAGCTTGACATGACTTTTGCCTCCCACGATGCCGGGCGTCTGCATTGACTGTTCCCCCATATCAGTTCAGCCTGCGAGCTCCATTTTGGATTGTCGTTTGGGGTCGAATTCAATGAGAAACATCATCAAGTCTGCAGCAAAACCCAATTTCCAAAGCTGTTCAGCGTTTGGTGGCAGAGGGCAGTTTTTCCTCATTTAATCCTTGCAGTTATTCAATCTCATTTTTCATTCAATCTTAGCTCTGAGATAAAAAAAAAAAACAGCAACAAAACTTTTTTTTCTTTTATTCTTGTTTTTGCAGAAGATATATGTATTGTTAATAAAGTTTAAAAATTGGTACAATAACTCTGGCATGTAGTAGCATGTCGGGCAGCTAGGTGGCGCAGCGGAAAGAACTCTGGGACAGTCAGGAAGATGTGAATTCAGATAAATCCTCAGACACTAGCAGTGTGACCTTTCTGTTTGCCTCGGTTTCTTCCACTGTGAAATGGGGATAATAATGCACCTGAGTCTCAGGATCGCTTTGAGGGTCAAATAAGATAATTGTTGTGAAGTGCTGCTCTCTAGATCCTGTACAAACACCAGCAGATAGTATTACTGTTAACTGTGTCGTTGCAATTTGTGATGAACCAAACTAGCAATTCAGAGCAATGTAAGTGCCTCATGGTTTTTGTCGCAATTGCTCAATTCTGCCTTTGAGAGCTTCAAAGCACCCATAGGTAATCTATGACAGAGGAATATGGCTGTATTCCCATAAAACCATTTATGGACACTGGAATTTGCATTTTGTATAAGTTTGTGTGTCACAAAATATTCTTCTTCTTTGGGATTATTTTCCCAACCATTTAAAAAAGTAAAAACCATCCTTAGCTTTCACACCTTACAAAAAACAAAATTTGCCAATTTCAAATTTGCAAAGGAGTTAGTTCCAACACAGCCCTGACTCTCTGACTATAACCTTTCCTAAAGGATCCCATGTGGAATTCTCCTTTGCTATAAGTATAACCCTTGTGCTATACTTATCTCTATACAGATTATACTTTTTCTCTAGTCCCAGTAGAATATAAGTTCCATGAAGGCAAGTAATGAGTCAACTAAAAATCTTTTTTGTGCTCTAGGATCCAACATCCTGAGGGACTTAAATTCACTCCTTCATTTTCTATTTGCTGAATTAAGCAAACATTTATTTATCTTTTTCTTAATAATATTTTATTTTCCAAATACATGTAAAGATAGTTTTCGACATTCATTTTTTGTAAGATTTTGTGGTCCGAATTTTTCTCCCTCCCTCTGTCCCCAAGACAGCAAGCAATCTGAAATAGGTTAAATAAGTGCAATCCTTTTAAACATATTTCCATATTTGTTATGTTTTGCAAGAAAAATCAGGCCAAAAGGAAAAAAAAAACATGAGAAAGAAAAAAATAACAAAAAACAAAAAAGGTGAAAATACGAGGCTTGTTTCCACATTCAGTCTCTATATTTGTCTCTCTGGATGTGGATGGCATTTTCCATCCCAAGTGTATTGGAATTGTCTTGAATCACCACATTGTTCAGAAGAGCCAAGTCCTTTGCACTTGATTATCACATAATCTTTAAGCAAACATTTACTGAACTGGTATGCAGAGCTTTGCACTGGACACTGGGGGAGACACAAAGTTTAAATACTACATGGTATTTCTTTTCATGGAGTCCAAAGGGGTCTTCATGATATAAACAGTTATTTGGACTGATTGGTGGTTAACATCGGAGAGCATCACAATGATGTGGAAGCTGGGACAGAGTGATTAAGTTTGTGGCTATGTTCAATTGTGGATCTCTAGCATTTGTTGAATTATGAGCATTTACAGATGGATTTCTCTGAATACAAATCACTAAAAGGTTAAAGTTGGATTTGACCTAGAGAATACATAGAAAATTAAGGAAGGCAGGAAATCTTGGCTTATATGTTCAATCGTCACAGTTTAGTGCTTGCTGGTCCTAAATTCTCCCAAACCCCTATCAAGAGTTATTCTAGTTCTGAGGTGAATGATGACAGGATCAGTTCAAATGTGCTGCCTAAATGGCCCCCAGTAGTTTCCAGGGAAAATGAGTCCCCATTGAGAGGAATAGAAGAAAAATGCAAATGGGTTGGCAGCCAGAAAATCAGGGTTTGAGTTTGAGTCACTCTATCCATCCATCACACTTTGGGCCACCAATTTTTTACATAAAAAATGAAGAGGTTGCCCTAGATGATCTTTTGACCTAATAATTCCTATAAGTTTCAGCAATTGATAGCTCCACTTTACTATTAGCATTCCCCATATGGGATTTTGGAGTGACAAACTCATATTCAGTAGACACAGCTTTATCTAGTGAAGAGAATGTTGGGTCTGGAGAATTGGGTTCAAGTCCCTTCTCTGCTACTTATTAACTCATTATTACTTTCCCACCTGCCATTTTGTTGAAAAATAAAAACTGTTAATATCTACCTCAGAAGTTGACTGTAAGGAAATTACTTTGGAAGTGCTATACTCAAAGTATCACCTATTTCCAAAAGTTGTACAAAAAATGGAAAATCACAGTCTCTGAAGAATTGCGATTAAAGATCATTCAAAAGGCAATGGAGTGGCCCATAATGAATATTAGCAAGATGAAACACATGATGGCAGAAACTAGGCATGGACCCATATTTAACACCACATACTAAGATAAAATCAAAATGGGTCCAAGATTTAGGCATAAAGAATGAAATCATAAATAAATTAGAGGAACATAGGATAGTTTACCTCTCAAACTTGTGGAGGAGGAAGGAATTTGTGTCCAAAGGAGAGCTAGAGACCATTATTGATCACAAAATAGAAAATTTTGATTATACCAAATTAAAAAGTTTCTGCACAAACAAAACTAATGCAAACAAAATCAGAAGGGAAGTAACAAACTGGGAAAACATTTTTACAGATAAAGGTTCTGATAAAGGCCTCATCTCCAAAATATACAGAGAATTGACTTTAATTTATAAGAAATCAAGCCATTCTCCAATTGATAAATGGTCAAAGGATATGAACAGACAATTTTCAGATGATAAAATTAAAACTATTTCCACTCATATGAAAGTGTTCCAAATCACTACTGATCAGAGAAATGCAAATTAAGACAACTCTGAGATATCATTACACACCTGTCAGATTGGCTAAGATGACAGGAACAAATAATGATGAATGTTGGAGGGGATGTGGGAAAACTGGGACACTGATGCATTGTTGGTGGAGTTGTGAAAGAATCCAACCATTCTGGAGAGCAATCTGGAATTATGCCCAAAAAGTTATCAAAATGTGCATACCCTTTGACCCAGCAGTGCTACTACTGGACTTATATCCCAAGGAAATACTAAAAAAGGGAAAGGGACCTGTATGTGCCAAAATGTTTGTGGCAGCCCTTTTTGTAGTGGCTAGAAACTGGAAAATGAATGGATGTCCATCAATTGGAGAATGGTTGGGTAAATTATGGTTTATGAATGTTATGGAATATTATTGCTCTGTAAGAAATGACCAACAGGAGGAATACAGAGAGGCTTGGAGAGACTTACATCAATTGATGCTGAGTGAAATGAGCAGAACTAGGAGATCACTATACACTTCAACAATGATACTGTACGAGGATGTATTCTGATGGAAGTGGATTTCTTCAACATAGAGAAGAGCTAATCCAATTCCAACTGATCAATGATGGACAGGATCAGCTACATCCAGAAAAGGAACACTGGGAAATGAGTGTAAATTGTGAGCATTCTTTTTTTTGTTGTTGTTTTTCTTCCCAGATTATTTTTACCTTCCGAATACAATTTTTCCTTTGTAACAACAACAACAAAATTCGGTTCTGCACATATATATTGTACCTAGGATATACTATAAGATATTTAATATGTATGGGAATGCCTGCCATCTAGGGGAGGGGGTGGAGGGAAGGAGGGGAAAATTCGGAACAGAAGGGAGTACAAGGGATAATGTTGTAAAATATATATATATATATATATATATATATATATATATATATATACTACTTATGCAAATGTACTGTCAAAAAATGTTATAATTATAAAAATTAACAAAAAAAATAAAAAAAAAGATGAAACACATGAAGAAATAAATGGAATTACATAGAGGTAGAGTGAAGGATGCCATTGTTAAAATGTGTGATTGTAAAAGATTGCATGATCATATAGTAGAATGAATGAAGATGGAATGGGAATGGACCTGTGATCTCCCTGAGGAAAATTCTTCAACTATTGCAGCTCAACATCTGCCCTGCAATTTATAAAATCAGAGAGTTTCCTGAGAAACTGGACCTGGTTCACCCAGTCAGTATTTGTTAGAAGAAGTACTTGAACCCAGATTTCCCTAATTCTGGTCTAATTCTCTATTGATTATTTATCCCTTGTTTTTGATGTGCAGCTAATTCTTGTCTATGTCCTCCTTTAAATTTGCCACTGGGTACCTTTCTTTTGGAGGATGTGTTGAAGTTCTGTTGGAGTATGAGAGCCCCCAGATTCTGAAGACTCCAGTATAGACTTGTCCTTAGGTTGGAAGAGTAACTCCAAGATTATCTTCTCAAGAGCATAACATGGGTTGATGTGGGGAACGTCTCATCCCATCAGTGTCTCTATCTAGATGCAGAATTCCTGGCTCCTGAATAACATGGTTAGAAACCTACTCGACAAATCAGAGATACATATGTCACAGCTTCCCTAATTCCATTTGCAAAGGAAAGATGTCAGGAAAGCATAGAAATGCTACATGAGGCTCATGCCAAGTAGCCCAATAGATCTGCAAAGGCTTCTATCTCTTTCTAATTTCATAAACTCTCTGTATACCACAGATTATCATGGCTGGTCCTCCCCTTCCTCCTAAACCCAAACAACAGCATTTCCCTTTCCTTCCTTCATTTTTCCTTCCTTCTTTCTTTCCTTCCCTCTTTCCTTTTATCCTCCTTCCCTTTCTTCTCTCATTTCTTTTTCTTCCCTCCATTACATTTTCCTTCCTTCTCTTTCCCATCTTTTTTCCTTCATTTTTCTTTTTCCTTTCTTCCATCCATCTTTCCTTCTTTCCTATCTAGAAACTATAATTACTATGCCCTAGAGTCATAGGATTCAGAGTTGAAATGTAACTTCCAATCTAACCTCTCAATTTTATAGATGAAGAAACCGAGACCCAGAGAAAGAAACTAACTTGTACAAGATCCTACCAGCATTAAGTGGAAAGTTGGGTTATACTATATAGATCCCCTGGGAGCTGTTCTCTGTGCCTATGTATTGCAAAAAAGAGATTCTTTCTTCAGTAATAGATTCTCAGAGGTGAGGAATAGGCAACAAGCTTATTCCTAATCCAATCAAGAATACAATATCCCCAAAACATGATCTTTGATATTATACTTGAAAATTCATGTAATAAAGAACAGGTCTCCCACAGTTACCCAATATGCTTCCCCTCCCCAGTAGTATTTTATTTTTCCAAATAAGTGTGAAGATAATTTTCAGTGTTCATTTCTGTAAGATTTTGTGTTCCAAATTTTTTCTCCATCTCTCCTTTACTTCTCCCCTCCTCAAGATAGCAAGCATTCCGATATAAATTAAACAGTACAATCCTTCTAAACATATTTCCATATTTGACATGTTGTACAAGAAAAATCAGATAAAAATGGAAATAGCCACAAGAAAGAAAAACAAACAAACAAATAAAGTTGAAAATACGATGCTTTGATGCACATTCATTCTCCATACTTCTCTTTCTGGATGCAGATGGCTCTTTCATCCTAAGTCTATTGGAATGGTCTTGGATCACTGAATTGCTGAGAAGTTTATCACAATTGATCATCATATAATCTTGTTGTTGCTATGTACAATGCTCTCTTGATTCTGCTCACTTCATTCAGCATCAGTTCATATAAGTCTTTCTATGCTTTCCTGAAATCAGCCTGCTGATCATGTCTTAGAGAATAATAATATTCCATTATATTCCTATACCATAACTTATTCATCCATTCCTCAATTGATGAGCAAAGACTCAATTTCCAATTTTTTGACACCACAAAAAGGAGCTGCCATAAACATTTCTTCACATGGGTCCTTTTCCCTCTTTCATCCTTTCTTTGGGATACAGACACTACTGGGTCAAAGGGTATGCACAGTTTGGGAGCCCTTTGCCCATCATGCTTCTGGACAATTTGGGGAAACTTTTCGTCATACTAAGCTGAAAGGTATTCATCTGCAACTTCTCATGACTCTTGTCCTGCCTCTGTGGCCAAGCTGAATGTTTTTCATCTTTCTGCATGGCAGTTTTTCATATGGCTGAAGACAACTCCCGTGTCTGGCCCACTCCAAAAGTCTTCTCTCTTTCAGACCCTTCGGTCTATCCTCTTACATATGTCAGAGTCTCTAATCCCTTATTGCCCTTATTACTGAATGTGCTCCAGGTTTTCAATGTTCCTCTGAGATGTAGCACTGAAAATTAAACAGAAAACTCCATAGGTTAGGCAGGAATTTCTTACTGGAGTGATATACAGTAAAGACTCCACTTCTTGAATATCAGGTCTCTGTTGATAGTCTAAGATCATATTCTTTTTTTGGCCAACATATCACACCATTGACTCATACTGCAGTTCTCTAACACCCCAACATCTTTTCACACGAACTGTTGTCTAGCCACACCTTTGCCATCCTGTACTTGTGAAGCTGTGGTTTGTTGTTTTAATATATAAATTCAGGACTTTATATATATTCCTATCAAGTTTCACATTATTAGATTTGGCCCATTGCTCTAGTCCGCTGAGATTCTTTTGGATGCTGACCCTGTCATAAAACATGTTTGCTACCCCTCCCAACTTGGTCATCTGGAAATTTGATAAACATGCCATCTATGACTTCATTCAAGTTTTTGAAAGAAATGTGGGACGGCACAAGGCCAAAGACAGATCCTTGAGGCACTCTACTAGAGACATCACTTCTAGGTGATCTTGATCCAATAATGACCGTTCTTTGGAGCCGCTCATTTAGTTTATCCTGAATCCCTGTAATATAACCAGAGATGTGATAGTAAATATTTACAACCAGCTCTCTGGATAGGGAAGGGGAATGTATACCCAGCATAATTTTTAAGTTTAATTTGCATTATTAATTTCTCTTCATTTCTTTGTTAAATCTAGATAATTAACAAAATAGTAGACCAAGCCTTGATTTGGAGCATTTGCCAATTTCTGAGGTATAAATGTTTCTGTGGAAAATTTAACAATTATCTCTCAGGAGCCTGTTGCAGCTAGCTTCAGCACACATCTTTACAGAACCCATATCTCTCTTTTGTGCCCCCAAGAAAGATTTTGAAAAATGCTGTGCTATCTACAGCAATTCTCTGATCTATTTGGCATCAATAATCCTTTCAAGACATAAAATGGTATCACCTGTACTTGATGAAGTCTTGTTGGCTCTTGAAGACTAACCTTTCTAAGGGCTATAAACTATCCCTTTGATAATACTGCGTCCATAGAATTTTGTGAAGGTTTCTGTCAATGTCACTAGAGCTTGAAAGTTCTATCATCTTTCCCTGTCCCCCTCCTTTTTTTAAAAAAAAAAAAAAAAAAAGGATAATATTTCTCTGTCCTAACTCTATCACCTTCCTTGTTGGATGACTTTTCAAAGATCCTTAATGATGACTTAGGAATCTCATCTATCAATTCTCCTTGTAATTAGATGACGTGACTATCCAGCCATTATCAGTGATTTTTAAATACTAAAAGGGATTTGATCTGCACTACATTCTAAGACTCTTCTCCTTATGATCAAGGTGTAGACTTCAATTCGAACCCTGTCTCAGACACTTTCTAACTTTGTGATCCTGACCAAGTTACCTAAACTCTGTGCCTCAGTTTCACTCCTCTCTCTCCTTTCCCAGAGTTCTTATGAGGATCAAATGAGATCAATTTATAAGAAACTTTGTAAAAGTAGTATATAAATGCTATTGTGTGTAGTAGATCATAGAAACAGATTTACAACTAGAAAGGGCCTTTGAAGTCATCTGGCCCAACCCCTTCCTTTTTACAGATGGGAAAATGGAAATAAATGTACCCAGAGTTCTGAATGTGAACAAGATAGATGGGAATAGAATAGCTGCAACCAACATGCATGAGCAAATCAGAGAACTAGGATTCACACTTACATCTCTGACTCCAGGACTTTTTCCAGCCTCCTTAGCAAAAGCACTGAGGAGGATTCACATAGAATGTCTCTCTGACTTCCACAGTGTTACACAAACCCAGGATCCCAGAAGCAATGGAAACTTCCAACGCCATTTAATCCAGTCCCGAGGCAATGAAAAATCTCATCTGCAATATACCCACCACTCAGTCAAGCACTTGGTGAAGATGCCCAGTGAGGGAAAACCACTTATCTCTCAATGTAACCCATTCTGACTTTGGACAGCCTTAATTGCAGGAAAATTCCTTCTGACATCCAGGCTGAATTTGCCTCCTGGAAGTTTCCACCCCATGAGTCTGGTCCTTTTCTATGGCAGCCTTTCTTTAACATCGTTGAAGGAATCTATCATGTGCTCTCCACCACGTTATCTCTTTTTCAGGCTAAATATTCCTTGTTCCTTAGGTGGGGGTTCATCGGGCTCCTTACTATCCTGGTCTCCCTACTTTGAGGTCTAACCCCCAGTTTATTATTCATGCGCCTGAGAACACATGCCTCCCAGAAGGGAGCACTGTCCTGCAGATGTCCTGCCATATTACATTTCTGAGGTTTGATTGACTTCCCACCACCGTCTCATAAGGCTCTAACCTTCCTCTCTTCCTTTCTTGCTGACTCTTTAAAGAGTTTCAAATGGCAATATCTAAAAATATGAGAGCAATTGTCCTTGTGGTCAGACTCCCAACCTGACTTAAATCACACCCTCCAGGAATACATCACTTATAAAGATGTAGAAGAACTATTCTGCCAGGAAAAAAAAACAAAAAACAAAAGCAAAAACAGATGCTTCCATACAGTTGGTGCTAAATCAATGTTGAATGTGTGATTCAATCAATTCCCATTTATTAAATGCCTATTTTTAATTTAGGAATTAAAAGAAAAAAATACCTTCAAGAAACTTACAATCTCAAAATTTTTTAATTTAAAATTTTATCATGCTAAGTGAATTGAATAGAACCAAGAGATCATTGTACACAGCAATAACAAGATTATATGATGATCAGTTCTGACCGATGTGGTTCTTTTCAGCTACAAGGAATTCAGACCAGTTCTAATGATCTGATGAAGAGAACCATCTGCACCTAAAGAGAGGACCATGGAAGTGTGAACTGTGGAGCACAATATAGTATTTTCACTTTTTTATTGTTTACTTGCATTTTGTTTTCTTTCTCATTTTTTTTCTTTTTGATCTGATTTTTCTTGTGCAGCATGATAATCGTGGAAATATGTAGAGAAGAATTGCACATATTTAACATATATTGGATTACTTCCCATCGAGGGGAGGGTGAGAGGAGAAAGAAGGGGAAAAAATTGGAACACAAGGTTTTGCAAGGGTCAGTGTTGAAAATTATCTATGTATATGTTTTGAAAATAAAAAGCTTTAATAAAAATTAAATATATTCAAATTATTTTTCATTTTAAATATTATTTTTTCCCAGTATATTCCCCCTCCCTTCCCTAGAGAGGATTATGCCCTTATAACAAAGAGCAAAAATGAAAGGGGGATGGAGTTCAACAAAATTAAACACCTTATAAACTGAATCTAACCGTAGATGCCAAGTTCCATACCCATAATCCCCCACCTCAGAGAAGGGAGGTACACTTTTCCTCAATCTCTTCTTTGGGAAGAAGGTTGGTTATTTTAATTACACAATATGTTATTTCTTTTTTCCCCTTTAATTTACATTGTTGCAGTCTATAGTCACTGGTATTTTATTTTCTTGGTTCTTCTCACTCTAATTTGTATCAGCTCACATACATCTTTCCAGGCTGCTCGGTATTTTTTTACCATCACTATTTCTTTTCAATTTTTATTTTTAAAAAATAAATTGCTATTAATATCTTTTGTTGTTAACACCACCTCATTTTCCTACCTTCCCCGTGCTCCTCCCAGAGATTCATCTCTGATAACAAAGAATAAAAGTTGAAAAATCAATAATACAGCAACACTAACAAAATGATGATGAAAAAAACTTCTGACATTATTTATGATGTCCTATACCCATAATTCCTCATCTCTGCAAAAAGTGGAGAAAAGTACTCTGTGATCACCCTTCTTTAGAGCCAAGCTTGGGCCCATTATACATTCACAGCGTTCAGTTTTGTTTGTTTTGTTGATCTGTCCTTTTTAAAAGTTGTTAACAGGTTATCCAATTTGGAGTCAAGGGATATATTGTTTAATGGTATCTGCTTACTTTGCTTTGCATCAGTTCATATAAATCTTCCTGTGTGGCGCTTTATCAGTCACAATTATTCTTCTCTTCAATAATAATAGTCTGTAATACTGATGAATCCACAATTTGCTTAGCCAGAACCCAGTCATTATCTTTTCTACAAAAAGTGTGATCCTAAAGAGTTTGGTTTCTATGGGGCTTTTCTTTGTGATGTTAACCTTCTAGGGTGCTATCAGAGGGATCTCTGGTTTAAATTAGCTATTCTAGAAGTTTACATTCTATTAGGAGGGTGTGTGTGGAAATACAACACATTTACATAAATACAAGGTAAATAGGAAGTAATAGAAGTGGGGGGCAACTAGAAAGACCAAGAGGGCTTCTTATAGGAGTACTGGAGTTGGAGACCTAGGGATTCTTTTTTTTTTTTTAATTAAAGCTTTTTATTTTTTAAAATATATGCATGAAGAATTTCTCTCAACTATGGAGGCTGAATGTGAATCAAACAGTAGTATTTTCACCATTTTGATGTTGTTTCTTTGTTTTTGTTTTTTCATTTTTTTCTCATGCTTTTTTCCCTTTTGATCTGATTAGTTTTACCCAACATGATGAATATGGAAATATATTTAGAATAATTGCACACATTTAAACTATATCAGATTGCTTGCTGTCTTGGGGAGGGACAAAGGGAGATGATGGAGAAAAATGTAGAACACAAGATTTTGTGAAAGTGAATGTTGAAAAATATCTTTGCTTGTATTTGGGGAAAAAATACCATCTAAAAAAAATAAATGGGGGATAGAAGAAAAAGGTTATTTTTTTAAAAATCGTTTTCATCTAGCATCTACTCTCCCAGGGTTATTACGAGATAAAATGAGATAATGTTGGTAAAGTGCACCGTGTCTACAAATAAGTAGGTGCTTAATAAATGCTTGTTAAAATTAAAAAAAAAAAAAGATAATTGGAGTTTTATGGAATGTGAAATAACCCAAAGGCACTTCTCTCTAATGATAGAATAATGGGGAAAGAGACTTTGGGTAAGTGTGGCCCTGACCTTGGCCTTGGGTACCATTTTTGACCTTCCTGGCAGGAATGGGAGGCACAAGGGGCTAACACTCTGGAAGATGAGCTAGGGAAGAGGAGGGGTGGGGAAGGGAATAAAAAGGGACCTGGGCCAAAATAGAAAAAGGAGGGAGACCCAAAAGAGTAAATGGAAGCTTGAAGCTGCCTCTGGAGATGCTTGCTGTCATTCCTGAGTCTGAGATATGCCAGATAGGCCCCATGTCCAAGGGCTCTGTGCTGGGAACTTCCTCCCCAGAGTTGGCAAGAACCAGGCTGGCTGAAGTGGTGGAAAAAACTCATTGGGGAGGACCCAGGGCTGGGGGAGCAGGGTGGGGGTGAGGGGGCCAGGCAATCTGGCTGTGAGCTCATCTAGGTCCAGTCTCCTGCATTGTTTCAGGCCTACAAGGGTTGGGCCAGTTTTCCAGATAACAGCCCTCCTACGCAAAGGGTGGGGGATAGTTGAGTTCTCCTCCCAACTACCACTGGCAGGAGCCCTCCTGTCTATTCCTCTGCCTCCGGGGGCTCCCCACCAGGCTTCCTTTTCAGCCTCAACCCAGCCAAAAAGCCATGTCAGGTCAGAAGGATGAATGACCTTATAGAGAGGTGGAATGATAAGTTTGAGGGAAAAAAGCAGGGTTCTGTGAAAAGAGGCCTGCTCAGTTTGGCATCAGAAACCCGAGTTACATTTCTGGTCCCGACACTAGAATGAATTCCCTTTTCTGAGCACTTTGCCTTATCTGAAAAACGAGTTTGGTTTGGATGGGCTCTGAGGTCCTCCCGGCATTCTCTATTCTGGGGTCTCTTCTAGATAGAGCATTCTGTTTTCTAAGATCTAAACTCTATGTTTTAAAGGTTGGCATCCAGCATTCTCTGGTGTGAGGCCACCTCCAGCTCTGACACTCCCTGTTCTAGAGTCTTTCCCAAAAATGACATTCTGTGTTCTAAGAGTTTTTCCTGGTCTGACATTCAATGTATTAAAGTCTCCCCTATTTCTGCCATTCTGTGTTCTAAAGTAACTTTCAGCTCTGACACTGTTCTAAAGTCTTTCCCATCTCCGACATTCTGTGTTCTAAGGTTCCTTCCAGCTCTGACACTTGATGTTCTAAAATCTTACCCATTTCTGACATTGTGTTCTAAAATTCTTTCCAGCTCTGACATTCCATGTTCTAAAGTTTTTTCCCATCTCTGTCATTCTGTTCTTAAAAGGTCTTCCCACCTCTAACATCCTAGGATTGCCTCCTCCCTGGGTTACAGTGACCTAATGAGAACATTCCCTAAGGATGTCAGGGGGCTTCTTTCCTCATTTCTCATGGTTACATGACCGACCCCTTGGTGTTTATTATATCTCCCACAGTCTTTCTTCAGTGGTTGATCTGTAGAATTTGTAGACTCAAGGGCAGCTAGGTGGCTCAATGGATAGAGCACCAGCCTTGAATTCAGGAGGACCCGAGTTCAAATCTGCTCTCAGACACTTAACACTTCCTAGTTGTGTGACCCTGGGCAAGTCACTTAACCCCAGCCTCAGAAAAAAAACAAACAAACACAATTTGCAGACTCATACAAGTCAGATTTGGATCGAGTCTCATGGGTCACGAGTCTAACTTCTCAATCCTGTGTCTCTCCTTACCATCCCAAGTGGTTCCTGGATGTCCCTTCAATAGCTTAAAGTCAAACGGTTTTGTCTCAAACAATTTGTCTCTTTGGGCCATTCTGGGTATGAGCAGCAGCTGAACAGAGCTAGTTGGAACCAGGAGAAATCTAGAAACCGGAAGATTGAGGCAGGTGCTGGAGAATTAGTGATTTACTGGATTAAGAAGCAAATAGCAAGCCTAAGAGAGATCATATCTTGGAGGCAAAGTTGGGTAGGGAGCAACAGTTCAATTGTGGGGGAAATGGGGAGTGTTTCATAGTGTGGTAAGTGGGTTTTGGTGGATGGAAGAAAGTCAGGGACGAGGGCTGTTGCTAATGAAGCAGTCAGCCCCAAGACAGTCAATGCAGAGTCTGAAGGAAGTGGAGGAAATGGTCCATATCACATGGTAAAAAGGGGGTTCTCTGACCTCTGATTTCAGTGCTCCTATGGGATCACCCTGCCCTTCGTGGGCTTACATCTGCCTGAAAGAACTGAGAAGGGAGTCTTAGTCTTCTAGGACAAAGCCTTGTTGCACTTGTGCTGTAGGTGGATCAATGGGCAAACCCTTCAGGGTTTTAGTTTAGTGACTCTCACGGTGGCCAGATCCTCAAGACACCCCCCAGAATGCAGAATGTAGGATTTTGAGAGGGAAGCCAGCAGGGGTAACTACACAAATCTTCACCCAGGGCTTTCACCTGGCTCACCAGACCTAGCTATATTGTGGGAAACAAGAGCAATAGAAGGAGCTGGCTTACAAATACCAGGCCCGAAGCTCTAATTCTGTCCGTGTTTACCTGCTGTGTGTATTTTATCTGGGGCCTCAGAGCAGGAGGGAGATCATTAGCCCTCCTTTAGGGCTAACAGCAGCATCCGTCCTCACAGCCCAGTGGCCAGTACTTACTAAATGAGAGTGAACCCGTTGTCAGCAAAGGAAGAAGATGTGAGGGTGAAGACAGAACTGCAGTCACGGGCCAAAGCAAGGACCACAGAATCTCACTCTCTCGGATCTCAGAGCTGGAAGGAACTTTGCAGGACATTTAGCTCAACTCATACATGAAAAAGAATTCTTTCCACAAATCTCAGATGCGACCTCTGCTGAAGATTTCCACTGAATGGAAAACACTCTTCCCTGAGTCCGCCAATATTCGATTTTTTTGATAGCTTTTGTTATTGAGATATTTTCAAGCCTAAATTTGATTCTTTATCATGTTTATTTATTTATTCATTTCTTCATTTAATTATTCATTTGTTTGTTTGTTTATTTGTTCTGATTTTCATTATTTAACCCAAGGTTCTACATTCTGCCTCTGGAACCAAACACAACAAATAGAATCCCTCTTCCTCATAAAAGACTTTCACAGACAGTAAGCCCCTCATTCTCTTCTTGGCCCCCTTTTCTAGTCTTCTGCAGGGTAAAAATCCCATTGCTTTAACCAATTCTTGTATAATCTGTCACCTCCCCATCTTGATCAACTGCCTTTGCTCCTCACCAATTCTTGTATAATCTGTCACCTCCCCATCTTGATCAACTGCCTTTGCTCCTCAGCTTGTGTTCTCCCAACATGGAGGGAGCTGCTCGGGATCCCTGGCAGTGGATGCCCAGGGTCGTGGCGAGGGGGCTCAACCTCCCACCTGCGGACCATTAGGGGCCAGCAGGGCCCCTCAGAAGGTCAGCAAGTGTCCTAAGGGCTTCAAGCTGACATGATGGATGCGCTCAGGTTGGCCTGAGGAGGCACATACGTGACACAGATCACACACACACAATATACACATTTAACACAGACACACAGACACACTCACGCACCCCGAGTCATGGGCTCTTTGTCTTATCACTGGAAACTCTCTCAGGAAGGGAGGCGTTGTGTTGTCTGACACAAACTCCATTCCGTGACTACAAAAGCCCTGGCTGTCCTCCATGAGAAACACTTCCAAACTTGGGCTTTGTGAGGATCCCTCTCCTCTTCCCAGAAGCCTCAGCACCTCATGTAGAATGAGTGGGGCTGGGGCCCAGAGGCTGCCAGACCCAGATGTTGGCCCTCAAAATCTGGAAGCCTTAGGGAGGAGGAAAGGCAGGGAGGAAGGAAAAGGGGAGAGAGAGAAAGGAAAGAAAGAAATAAAGAGACAGAAAGAAGAGAGGGGAGACAGATGGGGGTGTGAGAGAGACAGAGAGAAAAAGGAAGAGAGAGACAAAGAAGAGGGGGAGACAAAGAGAGGGAGGAGAGAGACACAGAGACAGAGAGAGAGAGAGAGAGAGAGAGAGAGAGAGAGAGAGAGAGAGAGAGAGAGAGAGAGACAGAGAGACAGAGAGACAGAGAGAGAAAGAGGAGAGAGACAGAGAGACAGAGAGAGAGACAGAGAGAGAGAGAGACAGAGAGAGAGAGACAGAGAGACAGAGAGAGACAGAGAGAGACAGAGAGAGAGAGAGAGAGAGAGAGAGAGAGAGAGAGAGAGAGACAGAGAGAGAGAGACAGAGACAGAGAGAGACAGAGACAGAGACAGAGAGAGACAGAGAGAGACAGAGAGAGAGAGAGAGAGAGAGAGACAGAGAGAGAGAGAGACAGAGAGAGAGAGAGAGAGAGAGAGAGAGAGAGAGAGAGAAAGAGAGAGAGAGAGACAGAGAGACAGAGAGACAGAGAGACAGAGAGACAGAGACAGACAGAGACAGAGAGACAGAGAGACAGGAAGACAAAGACAGAAGCAGAGGCAGAAAGCATCTAGAGGGAGAGTTCAGGTTTTCCAAGAATGTAATAAGGCATGTGGACTTGTCCCACCTGACATTTCATGGAAAGTCTCCTTCTCTGACTCTCATAGAGCCTGGATCAGCTCTGTCTTACACCACTGGGAATACACATAAGATCACAGAACTTATCCAAGCCGGCTTCTCTGTTTACAGGAGAAGAAACTGAGACCAGAGAAGAAAGGGGAAGGCTTGACCACAGTTACATGGTGAGTTATTAGCAGAGCCAGGATGGACACTCAGGTCTCCTAAGACCATGTTGGGCCCTGCCTTCTGGGCAGTAAGTTGTTTCAATTTATTTTTTCCCAGCCTTGGTGAGTCTAGAAAGGGAGAGACCAAGCTAGGAGATTTGGAATATGGACTATTAAAGGTGGAAGGAACCTCAGCATTTAGAGCATTAAATAGAATATATAGTCTGGAAGAATTCAAGTAAGCAAATACTTGTTAAACATCTAGATGTTAGGTACTTATCTGGGTCTATGTTCTGGCAGACAAAAATAGAATGTTTTAGCTTATATTTCATTGGAATTCAGAGCTGGGAGGGCCTTTAGAACCCAGGAGGTCAGAGCTGGGAGGGCCCTTAGAACCCAGGAGGTCAGAGCTGGGAGGGCCCTTAGAACCCAGGAGGTCAGAGCTGGGAGGGCCCTTAGAACCCGGGAGGTCAGAGCTGGGAGGGCCCTTAGAACCCGGGAGGTCAGAGCTGGGAGGGCCCTTAGAACCCAGGAGGTCAGAGCTGGGAGGGCCCTTAGAACCCAGGAGGTCAGAGCTGGGAGGGCCCTTAGAACCCGGGAGGTCAAAGCTGGGAGGGCCCTTAGAACCCAGGAGGTCAGATCTGGAAGAGCCCTTAGAACCCAGGAGGTCAGAGTTGGGAGGGCCCTTAGAACCCGGGAGGTCAGAGCTGGGAGGGCTCTTAGAACCCGGGAGGTCAGATCTGGAAGGGCCCTTAGAACCCAGGATGTCAGAGCTGGGAGGGCTCTTAGAACCCAGGAGGTCAGAGCTAGAGGGCCCTTAGAACCCGGGAGGTCAGAGCTGGGAGGGCCCTTAGAACCCAGGATGTCAGAGCTGGGAGGGTCTTAGAACCTGAGATGTCAGAGCTGAAAGGGCCCTTAGAATTGCTTTTTGTGGGTCACTTGGTATAAGGCAGGTGCTTAATAAGTGCTTTTGTGCCTGACTATATCTGATAAATGGCCATCCATCCTCCCCTTGAAGATGAAAAGTAAGGCAAAACCCTAAGAAAATCCCATTCCTCCTTTAATAGCCAGGAAGTATTTCCTGACATGGAGCCTAAATTTGCCCCTGCAGTTCCCCCCATAAAACCTGGTTCCATCTGCACAGGCCTAGCAGAAAGATCTCCTTCCTCTTCCACAAAGACATCCATCAGTGACTATCCAAGAGTCTCTTCCAGATAGATCCCCCCTCCAATCCCCCAACTTCCCTGCCCCCACATCTCCCATTCCTTCAACAGAGCCTCATTTGATTTGAACAAAGGCTCTTGGAGCTACT
Organism: Sminthopsis crassicaudata; assembly: GCF_048593235.1. Lineage (NCBI taxonomy): Eukaryota > Metazoa > Chordata > Mammalia > Dasyuromorphia > Dasyuridae > Sminthopsis > Sminthopsis crassicaudata. The sequence continues at coordinate 609,091,916 of NC_133619.1, read as the reverse complement.
CAAAGTGAAGCCGGGGAGTTTTTCCTTTGCTCAGAAAGCAGGAGCTCATAGGGCTCAGGAGCAGGGGTAGAAAACTCCGAGACAGGGAGGTACAGGAGAACCCAAGTGCAGGGGCAGTTCTTGGTTTAAGCTCTGGGAACCCCAGGCCTTACTGAGCACCTTCTCTACAATAAAAGCTCACTTGACTACATCTGATGACCATATGATCATCCAACCATATCATCTGACCATGGCGGGGAAGCACATGGAATCTGGAGTCAGAAGTCTGGCTTAGGATCAGATGATGCTAAGAAATGGCCTCTAAAGTCTCCGGTAGCTGTAAGCTCTATCATTTTCTCCATGACCAAAGAGGGCAATTTTCATGGGGAGCAAGGGAAGCCATGACCCCAATAGCAAATGGCTTTGGAGCTTTAGAATGCTGCTAGCCTAGCTGAGTTCTAGAGGGGATCCGTGGAGCTGGAAGGCCTTTCATGCATCTCTGTCATCCCCTGCCTTTTCTGGTTTCCTTCAAGTCTCAGTTAAAATTCCCCCCTTCTACAGTAAGCCTTTCCTAATTCACTGTAATTCTAGGGCCTTCCCTCTGGTGATTATTTCCTGTTTATTTTGCTTATGACTGTTTGATTATTGGAAGGGGAAAGGGGAATAAACATTCTGCAGCCCCTACTATGTACCATGAATGTGCTTCACGAATATGTATTCATTTTATCTTCAAAACAACCATGTGCAGTAGGCGCTGTTATAATATTCATTTTACAGATGAGTAAACCGAGACAAGCGGTGACATTCCCAGGGTCACCAGCTCTTATGTGTCGGAGACTAAATTTGAATTCAGATTTCCCAGATTCCAGAACCAATGCTTCTGCCTCCTTTCTATGCTTACCTGAAAAAAAAAGAAAATTTTTTTCTGCTTAATCCGCAATTAATCATGTAATTTGGCCATCAGAACTCCTTTTTCCCTGAGCATTATTGGTAATCCAGATTCTCTTCCCATTTCTCCTTGTTTACTTTTATCTTTCATTGTTTCTCCATTTGTAACAATCCTGCATATTGAACAAGATTTCTTTGGGGGGTGCTATATTTGTGATTTGATCAGTGTCAAGAGCTCCAAATGAGCAGATTTCCTCCATTAATATGGGTAATCTTCTAGTATTTTTAAATATTTTATTTTTCCAACTACATGCAAAGATGATAAGTGTGGAAATATATTTATGAGACTCGGACCTATTTAACCTATATCAGATTATTTGCTGTTTAGGGTAGGGATGGCGGGTAGGGAAACAAAAAAATTTGGAACACAAGGTTTACAAAGATGAATGCTGGAAACTACCTTTGCATGTATTTAGATTTTCCAAATATATGCAAAGATAGTTTCCAACATTCACCTTTGCAAAACCTTTGTTCCAAATTTTTCTCCCTCTCTTCTTCCACCCTCCTCCCCAAGACAACAAGCAATCTGATATAGGTTAAACATATGCAGTTCTTCTAAACACATTTTCATATTTGTCATGCTGTGCAAGAAAAATCAGATCAAAAGGGGAAAGAAACATGAGAAAGAAAAAAGCCAAGTAAACAAACAACAACAAAAAGGTGGAAATGCTATGCTTTGATGTACATTCTAGTCTTCGTAATTCTCTTTATGGATGCGGATGGCACTTTCCATCACAAGTCTATTGGAATTGCTTTGAATCACCTCATAGTTGAAAAGGGTAAGCTTCTAGTCTTACAGTTACCTAGGACACTGAAGTAGAAATGGCTTGTCCAGAATCACAAAGTAAATGTCAGAAACAGGACTTTGTTTGGATACTATAACCTAAAAAATTCCCAGCTCTGACCTCCTGTGTTCTAAGGGCCCTCCCAGCTCTAACCTCCTGGGTTCTAAGGGCCCTCCCAGCTCTGACCTCCCGGGTTCTAAGGGCCCTCCCAGCTCTGACCTCCTGGGTTCTAAGGGCCCTCCCAGCTCTGACATCCCGGGTTCTAAGGGCCCTCCCAGCTCTGACCTCCTGGGTTCTAAGGGCCCTCCCAGCTCTGACATCCCGGGTTCTAAGGGCCCTCCCAGCTCTGACCTCCTGGGTTCTAAGGATCCTCCCAGCTCTGACCTCCTGGGTTCTAAGGGCCCTCCCAGCTCTGACCTCCTGGGTTCTAAGGGCCCTCCCAGCTCTGACCTCCTGGGTTCTAAGGGCCCTCCCAGCTCTGACATTCTCTCTCCAAAGGTGCCTTCCAACATAAACAGTTCATCTTCTGAGGTCCCTTCTAATTTTGCCATGTTCTGCTCTAAGGGTAGTTCCTCTAGCCCTGACAGTCTATGCTTTCCAAGGCTGAAGGCCCTCACTCCTTCCTGTCCTTTGGCTGGAGGTTGCTGAGTTGGGGGGCAGGGCCCCATCCTGCCTGAAGGCAAAGTCTGGCCGCCTAGTCCTACACACTCTGGCTGATTCAATGCATTCTCTGCTTCCTGACAGGGCAGATGAGGGCTGCTATCTGTCTGGTCTGAATTAGATGGCCAGGCTTTGTGGAAACCTTGGACTCATTAGCGGTTTCATCGCCGGCCCTGGCGCCTAAGAGAGGGTAACGTTTCCTTTTTTTTTGTTTCAAATCTCCACCCAACACCACAAAAATGCAGAGGCAATGCGTAGTCCAGTTCGAGAGGAGTTGAAGGAGACGGATTCTTATACACACACACCCAGCAACAAATTTACCCAACCACACATTAGGAAGCTAGTAAAGCTCCTGGACTCTCACCTGATAGCCTGGATTAGGGCAAGTCACACTGGAGAGGGTCACTGAATCTCCCAGGGCAAAGCTGGGAGGGCCCTTAGAACCCAGGAGGTCAGAGCTGGGAGGGTCCTTAGAACCCAGGAGGTCAGAGCTGGGAGGGCCCTTAGAACCCAGGAGGTCAGAGCTGGGAGGGCCCTTAGAACCCAGGAGGTCAGAGCTGGGAGGTCCTTAGAACCCAGGAGGTCAGAGCTGGGAGGGTCCTTAGAACCCAGGAGGTCAGAGCTGGGAGGGCCCTTAGAACCCAGGAGGTCAGAGCTGGGAGGGCCCTTAGAACCCAGGAGGTCAGAGCTGGGAGGGCCCTTAGAACCCGGGAGGTCAGAGCTGGGAGGGCCCTTAGAACCCGGGAGGTCAGAGCTGGGAGGGCCCTTAGAACCCGGGATGTCAGAGCTGGGAGGGCCCTTAGAACCCAGGAGGTCAGAGCCGGGAGGGCCCTTAGAACCCAGGAGGTCAGAGCTGGGAGGCCCTTAGAACCCGGGAGGTCAGAGCTGGGAGGGCCCTTAGAACCCGGGAGGTCAGAGCTGGGAGGCCCTTAGAACCCAGGAGGTCAGAGCTGGGAGGCCCTTAGAACCCAGGAGGTCAGAGCTGGGAGGGCCCTTAGAACACAGGATGTCACATCAGGGAGGGCCCTTACAACCCAGGAGGTCAGAGCTGGGAGGGCCCTTGGAACTCAGGAGGTCAGAGCTGGGAGGGCCCTTAGAACCCAGGAGGTCAGAGCTGGGAGGGCCCTTAGAACACAGGATGTCACATCAGGGAGGGCCCTTAGAACCCAGGAGGTCAGAGCTGGGAGAGCCCTTAGAACCCAGGAGGTCAGAGCTGGGAGGGCCCTTAGAACCCAGGAGGTCAGAGCTGGGAGGGCCCTTAGAACCCAGGAGGTCAGAGCTGGGAGGGCCCTTAGAACCCAGGAGGTCAGAGCTAGGAGGGCCTTAGAACCCAGGAGGTCAGAGCTGGGAGAGCCCTTAGAACCCAGGAGGTCAGAGGTAGAATGGACTTTAGAACACAAACTGTCTGAGTTGAGATCTTAGAGAGAAAAGTATTTTCCCGGAGTTATACAATGTGTCAGTCTGGGCAATTGCTTCAAATGCTTCATCACTAAGCTTATTTCCCTCCTTTCCCCAGCTTATCATACTTATACCCATACATTTCTGCTTTTGCCCCATCCCCAGATGTTGGGGGCAGGGGGAGCAGGAAGATGTGTACAACGTGACAGAGTGAAGAGGAAAGCAGAGTTGGATGGGGACCCTATCATCACTGGGGCCACTCCTGTAGAGCGGAAAGAACACTGCAGGCACAAAATGGGGGTGAAAGCTTGTCCTCCCTATGCCTTGGGTAGGTCAAGAGCAATCTTTAAAGCTCTGCGAAAATATGAGCTCATGGGACCAACAACATCACTTCTGCAGGGGCATTCCAACAGACTAGAACACCTGTACAGCATAGACTAGAACGCCGTATTTTTTTCCTCAGCTTTCACCCCTAACTTCCCTGACTGCTTCCAAGACTTAGGTAAAATCCCACCTTCTGTAAGCACCAAGACTTACAAGGCTTTCTGCCTTCCTTGTCCTGGCCCCCACCCCCATTCCAACCCAGCTCTGTCTGAAGAGTATTTCTCATTCATTCTTTATATGTTGCATTTGAGCAAAATGATTTGCTTGTTGACTCCACTATTAGACAGTAGGTTCCTTGAAGTCAGGGACAATTTTTTGGTCTTTCCCTTTATCTCCAGAACTTAATACAGTCCTAGCATAAAACAGATGCTTAATAAGTATTTGTTGACTGAATATTTGAGCTTTGGACCTGTTTCCAGGGCTGCCATCAAGGCTCTGGACTTCTCCCTAAAGCAATGATTCTCTATCAGTATCTTTATACTATTAAAAATTATTGAGGAGCTGTCCAAAGAGTTTTTGTCTATATGGGTTACATTTATAGATTTTTACCCTATTAGAAATAAAACCGACATGTTTAGAAGAATTGTACATGCTCAGCCTATATCGGATTGCTTCCTGTTTAGGGGAGGCAGGAAGAGGGAAGAGAGGGAGAAAAAACAATGTTTTGCAAAGGTGAATGTTGAAAATTATCTTTGTATATATTTTAAAAAGTAAAATGCTATTAATTAAAAAACTAATTTTGATTTTCTAGATCCTCTGAAAGGACTGCAGAGACCACCAGGATTCTCAGGACCACACTCTGTGAACCATTGCTCTAAAAGGATGACCTCATTTCTCTAGAGTGGAATACAATTGGCCACATAGATGGAAGCCAGATCAGGCTGAGGAGTCTCTAATTACCCTAATTAAAGCTGTCTTTAATTACCGTGATAGAATGGGCTGAGCTCCCTTACTAGATATCTTGCACTAAGGGTTAATGGAAGCCACATTGGGGATGCTGTCAAGGAGAGTCTTATGTGCTGCAGGTTGGTCCAAGTGGTCTTGGAGATTCTTGAGAGAATATGAGAATCTCTTTCCAGAGCAGCCTTTCTTCCCAAACTTTCAGGCCCAGACCTCACACCCCATTACTCTGACTGCAGTTCATGGGGAATGGGACAGAATCCCTTGCCTCAGGTCTTATAAACAATGTCTTTTTCCTCATTTTAAGATGCCATTTTCTTCTGTAGAGAAAACCATGTTTGGAAGCTGAAAATTCACCCAAATCCTGCAGGCTACCAGGCCTTTCCATATTTCCATTCCATATTTCAGAGACAGACTCAGGGCCTTCTGAACAATCCCTTCCAATTCTTCCTGGTCCTTAAACTTTGCTAAGATATTTCTTGGGAAGACTAAAAAAAGGGCAGCACCCGGCTTTTATTAAAATTGATTTTTATGCTTAATTGTTATGGGAAAAACAGATAAAAAGGAGAAAGAGGAGGGAAAGGAAGAAAGGGGAGGAAAAGAGTGAAGAAAAAGAGAAGGGGAGGGTGAGGACAGGAAGAAAAGAAAGAGAAGAAGGGAAGGAATAGAAGGGGGAAGATATATATATGTAAATTAGAAGGCTAGAGGGAACGAGAAAGGGGAAGAGAGAGAGGAAGAAGAGGAAACAAAGAAAAATGGCAAGAAACAATGAGGATTAAGAGAGAAAGAACAGAGGATAAAAAAAAATTTAAATCTCAAGAAGTAGGCGGAGAAGAGAGGGTCACAAATGGATCTGGGGAGAGTGAGGATGTTTTTTGTTGACTGTTCCATTGGAGAGTTATATAACATGTCAGTCTGGGCAATTAAGTAATTGGTCGATATATTCATTTTCAAAAAAAATATGGGAAGTGAAATGCCTCTGAAAATGAGACAACATAAAGAGAGCCAGTTATTTACTTAGGCAAATTAGCCAGTTCTGGATACCATGAAACTGGAGGCAGTTTTATGGCAACAATTCAGCCGATCCAGAAAAGTTCCCCCATTGTCCTGCTATAAGAATCGATCTTTCCTTCTGCCCCCCAAATCATCATTAGAGTTACTCCTTTGGGCTAGACCAGATGGGAAGGAGATACTGCTTCTAGAAGGTGAGATAAAGTGAATAGAAAGTGCCACTAGTTGGAAAATATAAAAAAGAAATCGTTCACAATCACAGGATCAAATAATCTTCATTATGAAGGCTTTCAGAAGCCAGTTAGTCCAATGGCAGATTGGCTATTATTATTTTTTTCTTTTAAGGCAAGATTGCAGAGTCAGAGAATTGCAAACAGAGCCACAGACTCTAGAACTATCAAAGTTTATGGGTGGGTTAAGTAAATAAATTTAGTCACCCCATCTTACTTAAACTAATAGTCAAATGGCTACAGCCTGCTACCTTAATCAAGGGAAAACACTTCTCCATTCAATCAATCATAGACTTGAGGTTTTTAATGTAGGAGTCAGTGGATATATTTCACTGAGTGAAAATTATTATGATAACAGAATTAGAGCTTGCAGACATCATAGACTTTATACTACAAACACGTCATTTTACAGAGGATAAAACTTCTAGCACGAGCTGAACAAGGGATCCAGGCTCAAATCCCTCACTCCAAATAGGAGTGCTTGCTTCTTCAAGGATGTTTGGGGAATGGACTACAGGTGTGGGGAGTATAATATGCAATGAAGGGGGAAAGGGTGAGAATCATCCCGACTCCCCGGCTGTCCCTGAGTGGGAATAATGCTCAAATAGTCTTGGGGACGGCACAGTAGACACAAGAATGGACTTCATGGGTTCAAATCTGACCCTTAGCTGTGTGACCCTCTTCTAATCAATAAGCATTTCACCAAGGCCCTGGACTAGTCACTAAAAATACAAAAATGAAAAGCACCAGACCCTTCCCTGAATTTGCTTATAGTGTTTTTTATGTGTGTAGATATGTTTCTATCAAAGCTAATTCTGGGAATTCTGGGAATGTCTGTGCCTACTTACCACCACCATCACAATCACTGCCACCTTTGCTCAGCTCCTCATTACCACCGTATAAACAAATTGTTTTTCCCAATGTTTCTTGGGCATTGGAGAGGGCTTGGAGAAGGGTTGTGAAGCTCTAACTGCTAGTTAGATAGTGGATTGTGGCTGGAGAACTAGAGATGTGACCTTCTCCCTCCCCTCTTCAAGATAAAGATTCCAATCTGAAAAAATTGTCCCCAAGTTGGATGAGGGTCATGACTCTCAATAGTTTGGCCTTACTTCCTGAGGAATAAATCAAGTTTCCAAGGAGTAGACTTAAGCCTATGAGGTGGAATAGGAATAGGATTTGGAATATAAAATTTGGGATTTGGATTAAGAATTTTTCTCCTCCCCTTCTCTCTCCCTTTCTCTCCTCTCCTCTTCTTTCCTTTCCTTTCCTCTTTCCTTCCCTTCTCCCTTCCCTTCCCTCTTTCCTTCCCCCTTTCCTTTTTCCTTCTCTTCTCCCTTCTCTTCTCCCTTCCCTCTTTCCTTCTCCCCTTCTCTCTCCCTTTCTCTCCTCTCCTCTTCTTTCCTTTCCTTTCCTCTTTCCTTCCCTTCTCCCTTCCCTTCCCTCTTTCCTTCCCCCTTTCCTTTTTCCTTCTCTTCTCCCTTCTCTTCTCCCTTCCCTCTTTCCTTCTCCCCTTCCTTTTTCCTTTCCTTCCTTTCCCTTCCCTTCCCTCTTTCCTTCCCCCTTTCCTTTTTCCTTCCCTTCCTTTTTCCTTCCCTCCCCTTTCCCTTCCCTTCCTTTTCCTTCCCTTCTTTTCCCTTCCCTTTCCTTTCCCTTCCCTTCCTTTTCCTTCCCTTCCTTCCCCTTTCCCTTCCCTTCCCTCTATTCACATAGAGTATTGAGTATTTTGCCCAAAGAAATGCAAATTTTTATCTCTGAAACCTTGAAAGATATCTCGGAGTTTATGGGCCAAATTTCTTTCTTAAGGACCATACCTTAAAAACCCAAATCACTCTGGTTGTGCTCGATTGGCCAGCAAAAAGTCCCAGGCCAAGCCCCACTTGGTTATGATTTGGGCCCTGGTTGGCTCATAGTGACTATAAATAATAATTTTTCTGTTTTGGTCAGAAACTCTGAGGATCTTCCTATCCCAGATTGATTTTATTTTTTTTTTTGGACTGGCTAAAAGAGGTCATTCTCTGTCTCACTTTTTTCCTAGCCTTGATTGGGTATTGCTAAAGACCTTACAAAGGCCAAAGTCTCCCTCTTCATCCAGGGCCATTTCCAGTCTTCCTGAACTATGTCTGGGCCCTGAGTGGGCCAGATGGCTCTGGAGGGGAAAGTGAGGCAGGCTTGGCCCTCCCTCCCCAGCACGTGCTGGTATTGCCTCCTATCTGTCATGGCTGTCTTTGAGAGTGAGGGAAGCAACAAGGGCAGAGTCAGGGCTGGCTTTGGGATTAATGCCGTATTTGGGTATACACTTAGGGCCAGAGTAGGGATCAGGATTGGGATGAGGGCTCTGGCTAGGAGCACAATCAGGGGAGAGTTTGTGTCTGCGTGTGAGGCTGGTTGGCTTAACTGAGGTGGACATCCCAGGTAATGGGACCAGATTCCAGCAGAGCCTTTCTGACCCCCCCCACCTTCTTGCCATTCCTCTGCCACCTCCAAAAGAAACACCCCCAAGATAGTGACCTTGTGCTGGGGCTTGAGGAAATAAGGAGTCTCTAGGGGAGCCTGGGTTGGGCTCTGGCCCCAGCACAAACAGGGCATCCTCACAGCTCCCAGTCCTGACGCAGCCAAAAATAACGGCTGGGCCGCCACTTACTGCCTTTCCACAAATAAAATATATCAAGTACAATTTTTTTGGAGACAACATAAATATTTATGGATGTTGTGACTTCCTTGGGCCCCTGATTTATAGGGAACTGAACTATTTAGCGAGATTCCTACAACCTCAGGCTGCCACACTTACCTCCTTGGAATCAGGGTCCATCTAGAGTGAGTCAACTTACCTCCCCCCCAGCAAAAATAATAACAACAACAATCATAGCTGGCATTAAAATAACACTTAGAGATTTGAAAATTATCCCATTTTATTAATTCATTCATTAATTTTATTAATTTCTTATTTTATCATTAATAATTTATTGTTATTAATTCATCACTATAATATATAATTGTATTGTAATATAGTATAATAAATACAATAACATAAAATAATTAATACATTAACATTTATTTGCTCATTTAATCCTTACAATAGTCCTGAGAGGTAGGGGCTGTCGTCTCTATCTTACAGGAGACTGAGCCAGATAGGAGTTAAGTGATAGTTAATAAATTTCTGAGGTAGGATTTGAACTTAGATCTTTTCAAGTCCAGGACCAATATGCCCATTTTCAGCTACTCACCACCTAGGGCTAGGGCTTGGGCTAATAAGTATGATAATTCAAGAAGTAAAGCAGTGCATTGTGGAAAGGGAAGGCAGCAGATACTGTCTAAAGTCCTATGAAGGGCACCATCTTCTATTCTAAGGCTGCTTGATTGGAACAACTAAATCTAAGGCATAATTACAGTGTTCCAGGTCACAGATTCTCAGCTGGTAGAGCAGTGAGTCCAGTACTCTCATTTTACAGATAAAGAAATTAAGTCACAGATTGGGGAAGTGACTTGCTCCTAAAAGGAGGGCCTGTTTTTGCCCTTTTTTGCATCCCTAGTGCTTAGTAAAGTGTCTAGCACTGGAAAAGCACTTAAATGCTTATTGATTTACTTGGCTTGACTTGCCCAGGGTCACATAGCTAGATTTGAAAGTCTCTTCTCCCCTAAAACTCATCCCTCAGTGGGCGGAGGGAGGGAAAACACACGGAATACTAGACTTGGAATCAGGAGGGACCTGGATCTAAATCCCATATGAGACCATATGACTGTGGGTAATTTGCTTTATTTCCTTGAGATTTCCTCTTCAAAACGGCAGTAATAATATTTGTAGTGCTTATGTCATGGGGTCATAGCGGGGATAATTTGTAAGGTGCTTCATAAGCCTTGAAACACCATCCAAAAAACCCCTGGATTATGCCCAGAGGACTATAAAACTGCATAACCTCTGATCTAGCAATACCATTACTAGGTCTATAGCTCCAAAAGAGTAAAAGGGTGGGGAAGGACCTATAGGTACAAAAATAGTTACAGCAGTTCTTTTTATATTAACAAAGAGTTGGAAATTGAGGTGAAGGCCATCAGCTGGGGAATGGCTAAACAACGTATGGTATATGATTGTGATAGAATATATATTGTGTTATAAGAAATGATAAGTGGGTGAATTTCAGAAAAATCTGGAAAGATTTCCATGAATTGATGCAAAGTGAAATGAGCAGAACCAGGAAAATATTATGCACAGTAATAGCAATATTGTATAATGATCAACTGTGAATGAATTAGCAACGATGATCTAAGATAATTCCAAAGAAATGATGATGAAAAATGCTCTCCATCTCCAGAGAAAGAAGTGATGGAGTCTAAATGTTGATCAAAGCATATAACTTTCATTTTCTTTATTTTTCATGGGTTTCTTAACTATATTTTCTTTCACAATGTGATTGATATGAAAATATGTTTTATAAGATTGCACATTTATAACAAATTGCTTACTATCTCAGGGAAGGATGTTGGGAGGAAGGGAGGGAGAGAATTTGGAACTCAAATTTAAAGAAAAACAATGTTAAAAAAAAGTTAGTGGGGGCAGCTAGGTGGCGCAGTGGATAGAGCACCAGCCTTGAATTCAGGAGGACCTGAGTTCAAATCTGGTCTCAGACACTTAACACTTCCTAGCTGTGTGACCCTGGGCAAGTCACTTAACCCCAGCCTCAAAAAAGAAAAAAATAAAAAAAAAAGTATAATTTTAAGGAAACAAAATATTAAATAAAATATTAACCAATAAAAAATATGTGAAAGAAAGATAGACAGGCTATCCAAATGGTTAAGACATTCAATTTTTACCTGTGTGCATTTTATTATCCCCATCTCAAGTAGAATGTAAATTTCTTGAGGTCAAGAACCATTCCATCTTTGGTCTAACACAGGGTAAATGCTTGATAATGGCTCAGTAAAAAATTTTGTGAATTAAATCCACTTCAATAAAATGCACACAGATAAAAATATAAGGAAAATGGAAGAGGAAGAGGAGGAAGAAGAAAAGGAAATCACTAATACTTGGGAACATCAAGAGGACTTCATGAGGGGATGGCAGCTAAGCTTTAAAGGAAGACAAAGACTCGGAGAGACAGGAATATGGAGGAAGTTCATTGCAGCTATGGGAAACAGCTTGGGCAAATGTACAGAAATTGGAGTTTAAAATTTAGGGAATAAATAAATAATAAATAAACAAACTAAATAAATGATTGAATGAAATTTAGGGAACCATTAGTGGTCCAATTTAGCTAGTAGTGTACAGAATAAGACCTGAAATGTACAAAGGTGTCAAAGTATGGCAAGTCTTTTGTATTTTTGTATTTTGTCCTGTCATCCGTGGGAATCCATTCCAGGGTTCTGAGCTGCTGTTGTAATGGGAGACTGGCCAATGAGCCCAATTCCTAAGAGTCTGCACAGAATGCATCAGTGTGCTTGGCTAATACAGTGCATTGTATCCAGGTAGCTAGTGAGCCTGCTTCTGGGAGAATTAATGGTAATGAAAGTACCTTGAAGAAACTCTGGAGCAGATGTAGGCGTTTGCTAACCACACAGTGGACAACCACCTCTTTGATCAGTTTTGGTTTTAAAGCCAGAACTGGGAATGCTTCTATGGAGTCTTAGTTGACCTTTACTATTTCTGTCTCCTTGTTTGGACCTCTTCTTTTAGAGTCACTCCTTCACTGGTGGCACTCGGTGAGAGATGCTACAAGAAGAAAGACCTTGAACCCTTCCTGTCTAAGGCTGACATATGGCCCCATGAATAGAAGTCTTGGTTTACTGTCTTAGTGTTTACTCTTTTGTTTTATATAAAAGAGATTAATCTAGAGGCTAAAACATGGTGAGCTTCAAAACTCACCAAGTTGTCCAGGAGTCTGGTTATCTGGAGAGTCAAGTCCATGCTGGTTTTATGGTCAACCCATCATTAAATATCCCAAAGAATGACCTTTAAGACCCTCCCTAGTAGTAATCACCTGGAAATATTGCCACATTTGGACATGTACTAAGTAGAAAGTACATCAAGTCAGAGCCCACACTTCCCAGTGACTGTGGTGATATAGGGGAGAGTGTACCCCTAAGGCAGTGGGGTTTTAAAATGCTTGTACTTTTTCTAGATGTAATTTTGAAAACCTTTTTGTTTTTATAAAAAAAATTGATATAAAATGGTTACTTGGAATTTGGGGATTAGTCACTGATAGCTGAAATTAGGGTGAACATGTCTGAAAGCTGTTGGCATTGGAGCAAAATATCTCAGTTCTTCAGCGTATCCCCAAAATCTTGAGGAGAGCTATAGCAGCCTGTGGGCTCAAAATATACTTACCACATTATAGTAGTCCAAGCAAAAGATGATAAGGATCTGAACTAGGGTGATGACTGGGTGACTCCAGGGAAGGGAATGAACAGAAGATATGTTATGGAAATAGAATCAACACAACAGTCCCAGTGATCTTGTGATGAAGAGAGCCATCTACACCCAGAGACAGGACTGTGGGAACTGAGTGTGGAAAACAACATTGCATTCTCACTCTTTTGTTATTGTTCGCTTGCATTTCATTTTCTTACTCATTTTCTTTCTTTTTTGATCTGATTTTTCTTGGGCAGCAAGAGAATTGGATAAATACATTCATACATATTGGATTTAACATATATTTTAACATGTATAACATATATGGATTGTTGCCATCTAGGGGAGGAGGTGGAGGGAAGGAAGAGAAATTTGGAACACAAAGCTATACAGTCAATGTTGTCAAATTATCTGTGCACATGTTTTGAAAATAAAAAGGTTTATTTAAAAAAAAGGAAACAATTAACAAGAGTTGGCAACTGAATGGATAAGGGTGACTAGAAAGAGGCAGAATCAAGGAAGACTGGGTTTATGAACAGGGGAATAGAATGAATTCTATTTGGGATATGTTGAGCTTGTGATATCTTCAGGGTATTAAGATAAGATATTCAGTGGACAGTTGGTGATGCATGACAAAGGTGTAAGAGAGAGATTGTGGCTGGATATTTATACATACACATATACATATATACATATATATATGAGAGAGAGAGAGAGAGAGAGAGAGAGAGAGAGAGAGAGAAAGTTATTTATGTAGAAGTGATATTTGGATCCATGGGAGTTGATGAGATCTCCAGGAAAGATGATACAGAAAGAGAAAAGGATCCTGAGAAGCACCCAGAGTAAGATGACAAGAGACAAATGATAATTCAACACCAAAGAATATTAAGAGAACCAGGAAAGGTCAGAGTCTATCAATGTGATAGACTAGCTCTTGACAGTAAGATGGAATTTTATCTATCTGTACTTGAGTTATGCCAAGATATAGACTGAGAACTGAACAAGCTACTTCAACCAAAAATTAATACAGTGTTGATTTGTTCATTTAAATGCACTGTCCTATATCCTTGTGCTAAAATTTTTTTAAGTAGCAATTTTTTTTAAAAGTCAGAGAAAAGCTGTAATGGAAAAATTGTCAAGCCAGAGCACGGAAGATGGCCAAAGGCAAAGAGTATTGAGGAGAAATGGGGGTTATGGGCATGGAATACTACAGAGAATTTAAGACATTTCAATGAGTTGATAAGTTTTTTTGAACTGATTTTTTTTCCATTTAAATCTTTTATTGTAATGGATGAGTTTAATTCCAAAAGACTTGTGATGGAGAGAGCCATCTGCATCCAGAGAGAGGACTATGGGAGCTGAATGTAGATCACAGCATAGTATTTTCACCTTTGTTGTTATTGTTGTTGTTATTTGCTTGCTTGTTTTTTTCTTTCCCATTTTCCCCCTTTTTGATCTGATTTTTTTTATTATATATATATATATATTTTATAATATTATCCCTTGTATTCATTTTTCCAAATTACCCCCCCTCCCTCTATTCCCTCCCCCCGACGACAGGCAATCCCATACATTTTACATGTGTTACAATATAGTCTAGGTACAATACATGTGTGTGAATATCATTTTCTTGTTGCACAATAAACATTAGAATCCGAAGGTACATGCAACCTGGGCAGACAGATATTAGTGCTAACAATTTACATTCCCCTCCCAGTGTTTCTTCTCTGGGTGTAGCTACCTCTGTCCATCATTGATCAACTGGAAGTGAGTTGGATCTTCTTTATGTTGAAGATTTCCACTTCCATCAGAATACATCTTCATACAACATTGAAGTGTATAATGATCTTCTGGTTCTATTCATTTCACTCAGCATCAGTTGATGTAAGTCTCTCCAAACCTCTCTGTATTCGTCCTGCTGGTCATTTCATACAAAGCAATAATATTCCATAACCTTCATATACCACAATTTACCCAACCATTCTCCAACTGATGGACATCCATTCATCTTCCAGTTTCTAGCTACAACAAAAAGAGCTGCCACAAACATTTTGGCACATATATGTTTCTTTCCGCTCTTTAGTATTTCTTTGGGATATAATCCCAGTAGTAGCGCTGCTGGGTCAAAGGGTATGCACAGTTTGATAACTTTTTGGGCATAATTCCAGATTGCTCTCCAGAATGGCTGGATTCTTTCACAACTCCACCAGCAATGTATTAGTGTCCCAATTTCCCCACATCCCCTCCAACATTTGTCATTATTTGTTCCTGTCATCTTAGCCAATCTGACAGGTGTGTAGTGGTATCTCAGAGTGGTCTTAATTTGCATTTCTCTGATCAGTAGTGATTTAGTTTCAATTTCTTCCTCTGAGAATTGTCTGTTCATATCCTTTGACCATTTATCAATTGGAGAATGGTTCGGTTTCTTATAAATTATGGTCAGTTCTCTATATATTTTGGAAATGAGACCTTTGTCAGAACCTTTGTTTTTAAAAATATTTTCCCAATTTGTTACTTCCCTTCTAATCTTGTTTGCATTAGTATTGTTTGTACAGAAACTTTTTAGTTTGATGTAATCAAAATCTTCTATTTTGTGATCAATAATGATCTCTAGTTCTCCTCTGGTCATAAATTCCTTCCTCCTCCACAAGTCTGAGAGGTAGATTATCCTCTGTTCCTCTAATCTATTTATTATCTCCCTCTTTATGCCTAAATCATGGACCCATTTTGATCTTATCTTGGTATATGGTGTTAAGTGTGGATCCATATCTAATTTCTGCCATACTAATTTCCAGTTTTCCCAACAGTTTTTTCCGAATAATGAATTTTTATCCCTAATGTTGGTATCTTTGGGTTTGTCAAAGATTAGATTGCTATAGATGTACCCTTTTTTGTCCTTTGTATCTAATCTGTTCCACTGATCTACCGGTCTATTTCTTAGCCAATACCAAATGGTTTTGGTGACTGCTGCTATATAATATAGCTTTAGATCAGGTACACTTAGACCACCTTCCTCTGAGTTTTTTTTCATTAGTTCCCTTGCAATTCTTGACCTTTTATTCTTCCATATGAATTTTGTTGTTATTTTTTCTAGGTCATTAAAATAGTTTCTTGGGAGTCTGATTGGTATAGCACTAAATAAATAGATTAGTTTGGGGAGTATTGTCATCTTTATTATATTCGCTCGGCCTATCCAAGAGCACTGAATGTCTTTCCAATTATTTAAATCTGATTTTATTTTTGTGGCAAGTGTTTTGTAATTTTTCTCATATAATTCCTGACTTTTCTTTGGTAGATGGATTCCCAAATATTTTATACTCTCAACATTTGTTTGGAATGGAATTTCTCTTTGTATCTCTTGCTGTTGCATTTTGTTAGTGATATATAAAAATGCCGAGGATTTATGTGGATTTATTTTGTATCCTGCCACTTTGCTGAAATTTTGAATTATTTCTAGTAGCTTTTTAGCAGAGTCTTTGGGGTTCTCTAAGTATACCATCATGTCATCTGCAAAAAGTGATAGTTTAATTTCCTCATTTCCTACTCTAATTCCTTGAATCTCTTTCTCGGCTCTTATTGCCCAGGCTAGCGTTTCTAGTACTATATTGAATAGTAATGGTGATAGTGGGCAACCTTGTTTCACTCCTGATCTTACTGGGAAAGGTTGCAGTTTATTTCTATTGCATATTATGCTTACTGAAGGTCTTAAATATATGCTCCTGATTATTCTGAGGAATAGTCCATTTATTCCTATACTCTCAAGAGTTTTTAGTAGGAATGGATGTTGGATTTTGTCAAATGCTTTTTCTGCATCTATTGAGATGATCATATGGTTCTTATTAATTTGATTATTAATATGGTCAATTATATTAATAGTTTTCCTAATATTAAACCATCCCTGCATTCCTGGAATAAATCCTACTTGATCATAGTGTATTATCTTGGAGATGATTTTCTGAAGTCTTTTTGCTAATATCTTATTTAAGATTTTAGCATCAATATTCATTAAGGAGATTGGTCTATAATTTTCTTTCTCAGTTTTCGATCTACCAGGTTTAGGTATCAGTACCATGTCTGTGTCATAAAAGGAGTTTGGTAGGACTCCTTCATCCCCTATTTTTTCAAATAATTTATATAACATTGGGGCTAATTGTTCTTTAAATGTTTGGTAGAATTCACATGTGAATCCATCTGGCCCTGGGGATTTTTTCCTGGGGAGTTGATTAATAGCTTGTTCTATTTCTTTTTCTGAAATGGGACTATTTAAGCAATTTATCTCCTCCTCTGTTAATCTAGGGAGCCTATATTTTTGGAGGAAGTCATCCATTTCACTTAAGTTATCAAATTTATTGGCATAAAGTTGGGCAAAGTAACTCCTTATTATTTCTCTAATTTCCTCTTCATTGGTGGAAAGATTCCCCTTTTCATTTGTAAGACTATCAATTTGATTTTCCTCTTTCTTTTTTTTGATCAAATTTACCAAAGGTTTATCTATTTTATTAGCTTTTTCATAAAACCAACTCTTGGTTTTATTTATTAGTTCAATAGTTTTTTTACTTTCAATTTTATTGATTTCTCCTTTTAATTTTTGTATTTCAAGTTTAATTTTTGGTTGGGGGTGATCTGATTTTTCTTGTACAGCATTATAAATATGGAAATATGTTTAGAAGTATTGCACATACTTAATCTGTACTGGATTACCTGCTGTTTGGGGAGGTGGGGAGAAAGGGAGAAAAACTTGGAACACAAGATTTTTGCAAGAGTGAATGTTGAAAACTATCTTTGCATGTAATTTGAAAAATAATAAGCTATTATTATTTTTATTTTTTAAATGATGGATAGCTTTTTGGGAAGGAGAAGGGGAAGAGCTACACCAGAAAATGTAGCTAATATCACAACAAAGTTATCAATAAAAATGCATTTTTAAAAGAAAAGGCTATTTTAAAATCCAACATTAAGAACTCATTGATAATCTTAGAGAACAGTTTCTACCCAGTGGTAGGTCAGAAACCATATTGCAAGATTTAGAGCTGAAAATAGCATATAGAGATACATTTCTAAGAGTTTATAAGAAAGGAGGAGAGGAATAGGATGATACTTTGAAGGAATGGCAAGACCAAAATGGGAAAGACCTAGACACATTTGTGGGCAAGAAGAGAGGGCTGTATAGATAGTGATTTTCTACCACCATCATCATTATGAACTAGTCAGAAATCTCTACTCCCTGTTCGATGGAAGACAGTACTACTTCTAGGTCTATAACCCAAAGAGAGCAAAAAAAAAAAGAAAAAGGACCCATATTAGCTCTTTTTGAGTTAGCAAAGAATCAGAAACAAGCGATGCTTATAATTGGGGAAAAGCTGAATACATTCGATTGTTTTTCAGTTGTGTCTAATGCTCTGTGACCTCATTTGGGTTTTTTTTTGGCAGAGATACAGGAATGGTTTGCCATTTTCTTTTCCAGCTCATTTTGCAAATGAGGAAATTGAGGCAAATAGGGTAAAGTGACTTGTCCAGGGTCATACAGTTAGTAAGTCTCTGGGTCCAGATTTGAATGCAAGAAGATGAGACACCAGGCCTGGCCCTCTGTCCACTAAGCCACCTACTGACCTAATATGATTTTGTTTTGTTTTGTTTTGTTTTTGAGAGGCCATTGAGATTAAGTGACTTGACCAGGGTCATATAACCAGGATGTGTTAAATTTCTGAGGACAGATTTGAACCCAAGGCTCCTGGCTCTAGATTTGGTGCTTCATCCACTATACCACTTTGCTGCCCCTACTAACCTAATATGAATATGATGGAATACTATTGTGCTATAAGAAATGATGAAAGAAAAACCTGGGAAGACTTGTATGAACTGATGCAGAAAGAAGCAAGCAGAATTAGAACAATTTATACAATACTGTAAAGACACAGGAACAACAATTACAACTTTGAAAGACTCAGAAAATGTGAACAATATAATGACCAACCATAATTCCAGAGGTCTCATAATGCAATACATGACCCACCTGCTGACAGAGAAGGAATGGACTCAGTGCAGATTGAGACAAATATTATTTTTGGACATGGCCAACGGGAGGATTTGTTTTGCTTGACTACATATTTGTAACAGGGGTTTTGTTTTTATTTCTTTCTCTATGGGAGGTTGTGATAGTGGCAGGGAGTAGAAGGGAAAGAATACATATTTTTGTTAATTGAAAAAAATGTAATTTAACAATAGAGAAGAAAACAAGCACATTGCTAATGGAAAGAACATGATGGTCCTTTGGTTCTACTGCCCTATGCCTCCCATTCCCATCCCCATCACTGCCTAGACCAGAAGCCCCCTCTCTGAAAAGTGTCAGAGTTAGGAATCATAGGATCATAGATTTAGCAATGGAAAGGAGTTCTTGGAGCTTCTGGATTCAACCCCATCATTTTACAGGTAATGAATCCAGTCCCAGGGAAATCTAGTGACTCTAGGTCACAACAAGTAAGTACCGAGGCAGGATTCAGCTCAGGTCTTACTCCGGATCTAGTAGCCTCTCTCCCTTCATGTATTATACCCCTACCCTCCTCCTTTAGAATATAAGTTTCATGAGAGCAAGAACATTTTGTATTTTCTCCTCAACACCTGGAGTTACGTATCTGCCACATCCTCTGTGCTTAATAGCTGTCTGTCAGTTGACTGAAAAGCCTCTTGATCTTAAAGACTCAGGTAAGCCATTATTGGCTAGAAGTCAGTGACTGGTATTGTTTGATTGATTAATTGTTAAAAATACTTAAAAGTCAAAGAGGTGACTAATTTTGAAATATAAGGATCTTGGATGTAGAGTTGAAAGGGACCCTAAAGGCCAGCCAGTTCACCTTCCTTATTTTATAGAAAATAGTCCCACAGATAGAAAGCATCAGAGGTAAGAGTGGAATCCATGTCTTGGTCTTAGAATTGAGACTCCTTCCATAATTCCTAAAGATCAAGGAAGCAGACATTGCTTGTAGGGTAAGGAGGAACTTGAAGTTTTACTGAAATGCCGCTGAATTTGTCTGTGATCAGTCCTCTAGGGATGGGAAGTTCTTTCCCCATAAAGCCACCTGCTAGCCAGAATGTTGGAGCTAGAGAATTTAAAGAGGTTATTTAACCCACTTTTTTCATTTCACAGTTGAGAAAGTGAGATTCTGCACTGAAAGAGAGCTTAGAGATCATCTCATATATTTTCCAGATAAGGAAATGGAAGTAGAGAGAGGGGCAGCCCCATTCTCATTCTGAGCTTCATTCCTACATCAATCACCCTATTGGACAATTCCAAAGTAGAAACCATTACTTTTTTCTTCAGTTCCATCCCTTTTCTCAAGCTCTCTGTCCATCAAAGGTAGCACCATTCTCCCAGTCTCCCAGGTTGGAAACTTCAGCATTGTTCTTGACTCCCTTGACTTCCTTTTACCCACATAGCCAATCAAACTGCCAAACAATGAAGGTTCCACCTCTAGAACATCCTTCCCCTCTGATTTTTTTCTCTATTTACACAGTGATGTTCAGCTCCTCATCTTCTCTTGCCTGAATTATTGCAACAGCCTCCTAAGTTCCAACTCTAGCACATTGTCTATGCTGCTGCCAGTCTTAAGCATAGACTGGATCGGGTCATTCTCCTACTCTATAAACTCCAGTGGCTCAGACTACCATAAGATCAAATATCAACTCCTCTGTCTAGCTTTTAATGCCCTTCCCAACTTGGTCCCATCCAATCTTTCCAGCTTTGTTGGACGTTACTCCCCTCATATACTATACTATACTATACTATGCTATGCTATGCTATGCTATGCTATGCTATGCTATACTCCCCTCCTATATAATAAAATCCAAATACCCAAATATACACAAATGGCCCTTCTCTATGTTCCTCAAGCAAGGCGCCATCTCCCCTCTCCCTGAATTTCTATGGGATATTCCAGGTGCTTGGAATCCCTTCCTTCCCTACTTCTAATGTGACTTTTCAAGAGAGAGCTCAAGCATCATCTTCTCCAGGAAGCTTTTTCTGATCCCCCAAATGTTCATGTCCTCCCTCTCTCTCCCAAACTACATTGCCCTAAACTACTTTGTATTTATTCTCTTTTTATTTATTCTGTGTTATTACATGTGTCTTTGTGATCTCCCCTGTCAGAAGGTAAGTTCCTTCAGGTCAGAGATGGTTCTTACCTAACACAATACCTGATTCAAAGCAGGTGCTTCTTACTTGTTGATGGCTGTGTTGGTTAAAATTACTAGGCCAAGGTCATGCAGATGTACTTAGATCTTCTAGATTTCATTTCAAATTGCCTTTCTACTGTTTCATGTTAGTAGGCGGTCACAGAGCCATATATTAAAAGGGACTTCACAGACCCAAAGCCAACTTATATCTGAGCAGGAATATGCTGGACAATGTTCTCAACAAATAGTCTCTCTGCTACACAGTCTCTGCTAGAGAGGAACTCATGGCCCACTGACACAGCTTATCCCAACAGAATATTGGAGTGAGATTCCTTAGGACACAAACTGTCAGATCTGGGAGGGCTCTTAGAACCCAGGAGGTCGGAGCTGGGAGGGCCCTTAGAACCCAGGATGTCAGAGCTGGGAGGGGACTTAGAACTCAGGAGGTCAGAGCTGGGAGGGCCCTTAGAACCCAGGAGGTCAGAGCTGGGAGGGCCCTTAGAACCCAGGAGGTCAGAGCTGGGAGGGCCCTTGAACCCAGGAGGTCAGAGCTGGGAGGGCCCTTGAACCCAGGAGGTCAGAGCTGGGAGGGGACTTAGAACCCGGGAGGTCAGAGCTGGGAGGGGACTTAGAACCCGGGAGGTCAGAGCTGAGAGGGGACTTAGAACCCAGGAGGTCAGATCTGAGAAGGACCTTTCAACACAAAATGTAAGGAATGGAATAAGTAATGGAAGGAACTTTAGAAAGAGAATGTTAGAATTTAAGCAGCAGCGAGGAAGACACTAGGATGAGACAGTGCTGGGAGAGAGGGGGCCCTTCCTCTCAGTCCTGGCATCTTTGTGTGTTCTTCCAGGGTCAGCACATTTCCTCCATATCCCTACAGAGCTAGCTTAAGCATTTTACATTTTCACAGTTCTGGAAAATCATTCTTGTCTCCCCAGATCAACCTCAGCCATGGTGGGGACAGGAGGGAGAAGAGGCAGAAGGAGGAGGAGAAGGTTGCTGTCTTTTCCCCTGTCATGGTACAGTAGGTCACTGCAGGTCCTTCCACAGAGGCCCCACGCAGGGACGGCCTGGCAGACTTTGCAGGCTCTAAGGCCTGTTTATGACCAATGAAGTCACCGACAGCTCGTTGTTTACACATTTACTCTCATAATATTTGTTCCCCTGTTGCCATTATTCCTCTCTGCCGAGGGCTGACAGCAGATGGAGAGGACAATCACCGCCCTGCTAAGGCTTTCGGCTTGAACAATTTGCTTCCTCCTCACCCACCAAACGCCTTCCAAAGAGGGGATGAGTTTTCTGAAGTTGTCTTACTACATAAATCTACAGGCCTGGGACTCCTGAGACCAGGGGCTGTCACTCTCAGCAGCTGTAAAGCCTCCCTCTCTATGATCTCAGCTTCCTAGTCTGTGGTCTCTGAATGCCTTCTAACTCAACATCCCGGGTTCTAAGGGCCCTCCCAGCTCTGACCTTCTGGGTTCTAAGGGCCCTCCCAGCTCTGACCTCCTGGGTTCTAAGGGCCCTCCCAGCTCTGACCTCCTGGGTTCTAAGGGCTCTCCCAGCTCTGACCTCCTGGGTTCTAAGGGCCCTCCCAGCTCTGACCTCCTGGGTTCTAAGGGCCCTCCCAGCTCTGACCTCCTGGGTTCTAAGGGCCCTCCCAGCTCTGACCTCCTGGGTTCTAAGGGCCCTCTCAGCTGTGACCTCCCGGGTTCTAAGGGCCCTCCCAGCTCTGACCTCCTGGGTTCTAAGGGCCCTCTCAGCTGTGACCTCCCGGGTTCTAAGGGCCCTCCCAGCTCTGACCTCCCGGGTTCTAAGGGCCCTCCCAGCTCTGACATCCCGGGTTCTAAGGGCCCTCCCAGCTCTGACCTCCCGGGTTCTAAGGGCCCTCCCAGCTCTGACATCCCGGGTTCTAAGGGCCCTCCCAGCTCTGACCTCCTGGGTTCTAAGGGCCCTCCCAGCTCTGACCTCCCGGGTTCTAAGGGCCCTCCCAGTTCGGACCTCCTGGGTTCTAAGGGCCCTCCCAGCTCTGACCTCCCGGGTTCTAAGGGCCCTCCCAGCTCTGACCTCCTGGGTTCTAAGGGCCCTCCCAGCTCTGACCTCCTGGGTTCTAAGGGCCCTCTCAGCTGTGACCTCCCGGGTTCTAAGGGCCCTCCCAGCTCTGACCTCCTGGGTTCTAAGGGCCCTCTCAGCTGTGACCTCCCGGGTTCTAAGGGCCCTCCCAGCTCTGACCTCCCGGGTTCTAAGGGCCCTCCCAGCTCTGACCTCCTGGGTTCTAAGGGCCCTCCCAGCTCTGACCTCCTGGGTTCTAAGGGCCCTCCCAGCTCTGACCTCCTGGGTTCTAAGGGCCCTCCCAGCTCTGACCTCCCGGGTTCTAAGGGCCCTCCCAGCTCTGACCTCCTGGGTTCTAAGGGCCCTCCCAGCTCTGATTTCCTGGGTTCTAAGGGCCCTCCCAGCTCTGACATCCTGGGTTCTAAGGGCCCTCCCAGCTCTGACATCCTGGGTTCTAAGGGCTCTCCCTTCTCTTTTCTTAATCTGTTTTCCATGTTTTCAATAGCGTTCTTTGTACCTTTAGACTTTTCACTGGGCTAACTAAGCAACCTGTCCTAATAAATGTATCTGTCTAGATATTCATTGTATCAAGCTAAAAAAAAAAAAAAAAGATTGAATCTGGAACAGAAACATGAGTCTCTTTCTCTTGCTCTCCTGTTAAAGGTGTGAACTAGGACAAGTCACTCCAAGTTTGTTTTTTCTTATGAAATGCTCCCTTCATGACCAAAGTCCCTTTCTACTGTCCAGTCCAATGACTTACAGAAAGGGACATAGGGCCCATTAGGCTCAAGCTCCCCATTTTACAGATGAGAAAACCAAAAATCAGAGTGGAGAAAGCACTTGCCCGAGGTCACTCGGTTGCTGGCAGTTTCAGAGACTAAATCTGACCATCAGCTCACTCTCACCACTCTTCCGAATGCTTTAAAACCCGAATGCTTTCTCATCGCTCAATTTGCCCAGAGACAGAGTTAAGAGTCATCATTTCCTGAGTTCCCTCCATTCTCCAGGGAACAACTGGAAGGGAGGCTTTGGGGGGCAGAGCGGGGCAGGATGAGTGCATGGGGGGGGGGGGGGTGCAGGCTATACATGAACGCTGTGTGATGCTACTGCCCTCTAGTGTCCAATCCTTGGAGCCATTTGTAACTATTCATGTCTCACTCTAACCTTTTTGGAGTCCGGTACCCTGTGGCTACCTGGCAAGGCTTTCTCAGAAGAATAATTTTAATTGCATAAAAATAAAACACAGTCTGATTACAGTGAAAGCCAACTATATGGAAATATGGTTGTCACAGAGCAGGGAGGGGGTTTGCTGGCCCAGAGATAGGAAGAATTGCCTCAGACACTTAGCTTTGTGACTCTGGACAAGTCATTTCACTTTGTTTAACTCAATTTCCTCATCTGTAAAATGGGGTGGAGAAGGAAATGGGGAACCACTCTAGTACCTTTGCCAAGAAAAGTTCAAATGAGGCCATAAAGAGTCAGACAAAGCTAGAAACTGGAAGATGAATGGAGTCCATCCATTGGAGAATGGTTGGGTAAATTGTGGTATATGAAGGTTATGGAATATTATTGCTCTGCAAGAAATGACCAGCAGGAGGAATACAGAGAGGCTTGGAGAGACTTACATCAAATGATGCTGAGTGAAATGAATAGAACCAGAAGATCTCTGTACACTTCAACAACAATACTGTATGAAGAGGTATTCTGATGGAAGTGGAAATCTTCAACATAGAGAAGATTGAACTCACTTCCAGCTGATCAATGATGGACAGAAATAACTACACCCAGAGAAGGAATACTGGGAAGTGAATGTAAACTGTTAGCACTACTGTCTGTCTACCCAGGTTACTTATACCTTCGGAATCTAACACTTAATGTGCAACAAGAAAATTGGATTTACACACATATATTGTATCTAGGTTATATTGTAACACATGTAAAATGTATGGGATTGCCTGTCATCGGGGGGAGGGAGTGGAGGGAGGGAGGGAGGGAGGGGGATAATTTGGAAAAATGAATACAAGGGATAATGTTATAAAAAAATTTCTCATGCACCCGAGTTCAAATCTGGTCTCAGACACTTAACACATCCTAGCTGTGTGACTCTGGGCAAGTCACTTAGCCCCAGCCTCAGCCAAAAATGCTATACAATGCTAGGATTCGTAAAGCACTTTTCTTCAAACATTACTTAAGACAATTATTATTATTTCCTTTTTATAATTGGGAAAACAGAACCTCCAAATTGTTCCTTTTTAAGTGTTTTGTTCAAAATAGGTAAAACAGATCTTGTGCAATGTATTTCAAGTCAGATAATAAATTCCACCTTCTACAGGAAGCCTTCATCCACCCCTTAATCCCAGTGCCTTTCCTCTGTTGCTTATTTCCTAATTATCAGATACAAAAGCTTGCAGACACATATTTATTTTGTATACCATCTCTTCCATTAGATGAGAAGGTCTTTCATGGTAAAACTCAGTCTTTTGCCTTTCATTGTATGCTGCAGCCTTTAACCCCAGACCTAGCATTTAATAGGTGCTTTAAACACTAACAAGTGTTTATTGATTGGCATGGCGATCAGAGAATAATTTTCCACCTTTTCAATATTTTTAAATCATAGGGCAATCATTAATCTGTCTCTGTATTTTAAACACTTAATATGTGTCAGGTAAAAGATTATGTAGTAGAAAGAATACCCATGGTGTGTTCAGAACCGTGAAGATCTGGGTTCGAGTGTCCTCCCTGACATTCTGACAGTATAACCCTGACCAGGTATGTCATTCACTCTCTCAGCATCCCCAGAGAATTCTATAAAACTATAAATTGCTGACAAGGTGCCAATCTGTATTTGTAGGGGCTGTTCCCCATCAGCCCCTCCCTACACTAATGAAACCATTCAGTGCAGTCATTTCAATTGAGACTCTTCGTGACCCATTTTGGGTCTTCTTGGCAAAAATAGAGGAATGGTTTGCATTTTACAATGAGTTACCTCATTTTACAGATGAGGAAAATGAGGCACAGAGAGTTGAATGACATGACCCCGAAGGCAACTTAACCTGTGATTTTCTCATGGTTGCATAGCTAGTAAAGGTCTGATCCCAGATTGGAACTTGGGAAAATGAGTTTTCCTGACTCTAGGGCTAGTGCTCTATCCAGTGCACCACCTAGTTACCTCATGAAATCATAAAAACAATTCATAAAAATAAAATTATGCCAGATGCTCATACACACACACACACACACACACACACACACACACACACACACACATCAGACCCTACCTTCAATGAACATACATTCTATCCATATATACACACACATACACCTAATATAGTCAAAAAATACAACATAAAATAAAATAAAATAATTTTTGAGAGGGATGTAGGGTAGAAGAACATGGCATGCCAGCCAATAGAACCATAGGGTTTTTTGGGCTCCTCCAATATTCCTTTCTATTTGTCCTTCCCTTTAGTACAAATCCATCTATTAATTTTCAGATGATCCCATAAGAATAAATAGGTCACTCCAATGAATAGCCTTCCCATCAGAGGACTTTAAGTGAGAAATTGAGGTTGGCCATGAGAATGAGTGGTGAAGAATGATGGATGTCCCCTCTGGGACTGGCATGTAGGTCTCCAGTATGTGAGGTGAGAATCAGGAAGAGTAAAGATTCATATATACACAGAGACAGATGTACAGAGAGGGGGGAAGGCTGTGTTTACAGTCCTCAGGCCAGAAGGGAGTGCGGAGAGCATACTGGCTTGATTGATTAGCTCCTTATCTGTTCTGTCAAGCTCAGAAAGAAGCACGTGGGGCCCCCTGAGAACAACATACTGTGGCCTCTTCCAAACTCAGACTCCTATAAAGAACATCCAGAGGAAGGGACCCCACACAAAGCCCGGATCCCACGTTGGATATCTCCTCAACTCACAGACTCTAAGAGTGCTTGGGGACCCCACCGCAGGGGATTGAGTCAGACTATACCTGGACAAAGATCCCCTCTACATTATCGCCAGCAAATAGACAGTTTTGCATTAAAAAAAAATCTCCATCGAAGGCTTAGCTGAAATTTCTCATTTAAAAAATGAAATGTCAAATGTCAGAGCTGAGAGGTAAATTAGAATACAGAATGTCAGCTGTGGGGGTGGATGGGATGTATGAACCTTAAAACCCAAAATGTCAGTTGTGGAGAAGGAGGTGTGAACCTTAATATACAGTATGTCAGAGCTTGTGGGACTTAGAGCATAAAGGGTTAGAGCTGGAAAATACCTTAGAACTTCAGTTTTCAAAGTGGGTCTGAGAAGCACTGGGAGTTCCTGAAACCTTTTCAGAGAGTTCAAGAGGTCAGAACAATTTTTATAATACTGAGATTTTTTTTTGACCTGTTAAAATATTCCTCCCTTTTCCAATCGCATATCCGTGTGAGACCAGATTTTCTTCATGTATTGCAACCAAGACAAGTTCTTCCAACAGATTGACTGCAGAAACGTGTGAGAATCCAGCTGTCCTCTCTGAAGTCAGAGATTAAAGAAATTTGCAAAAATATTGAAAACAATGCTACTCTTCTCACTAATTTTTTTAGGAAAATGTTATTTCCAAAAGAAAAGTTACTTAGGTTAATATAGAATGGGTTTGTTACTGCTATTTTAAAATAAATTTATATTTAGATATTTTAAAAATTTATCATTTTTAATTTTTAACATGATAAATATCGATGATATAACCTACAAAAACAAAAGCTCTTTGGGGTCCTCAGGAATTTGTAAGTGTGTTAAGGGGATGCTGGGATTAAAAAGTTAGAGCATAAGATATCAGAGCTTGGATAGAAAGCTTACAAAATGTCTATGTTAAGTTAGAATATCAGAGCTGAAGTAGAATTTAAAATAGAACGTGAAAAGTGGGAAGGACCTTGGGAAAGAGAAGGTGATACCTTTGAGGGACCTTATCACACAGAATATTAAAATTAGAAGAGAACTTAGAAAATACAGTATTAGAGCTCACGTTACTAATGTGGACAAGATGGAGAGATATGCAGGCAGCCATTCTTCAGCAAGCAGTTATTGAGCTTATCAGCGCCAAGCACTATGCTGAGACCTAAAGATACAAAGAAAATTATAAGACAGTCCTTTTTCTCAAAGAGCTCACAGGGGAAGACAATACACTAACAACTATGTAAGATCAAGCTGTTAATAGGATAAATTTGAAATAACCAACAGATAATAACTAGACAGCAGCACAATTAGCAGGATTTGGAATTGATTGAGTGGCTTAACTCAAAGTATTAATGGTTCCATGGCAAGATGGGAAAATGTCTTCTGTGAAACTCCCCTACCCCTTATGCTTCTTCTAACATGTTTATCAATAATTCAATAAAGGCAAAAATGGCATGCTTGTCAAGTTTGCAAATTCATCATTTACCATATGCAGGGTTTGTGTTAGGCACTGAAGATATAGAGATAGAAATAAAAATCTCCCTGCCCTCAGGAAGCTTACTTTCTACAGTGGGATATGACATAAAAGTAAGAAAATCACACACAATAATATAAAGTCACTGCAGGAAGCTTACTTTTTTAAAAAGCTTTTTATTTGCGAAGCATATGCATGGATAATTTTTCGACACTGACCCTTGCATAGCCTTGTATTTCAGATTTTCCTCTCCTTCCCCTCATCCCCTCCCCTAGATGGCAAGCAATCCAATACATGTTATACATGTTAAGATATATGTTAAATCCAATATGTGTAAACATATTTATACAACTTTCTTGTTGCACAAGAAAAATCAGATAAAAAAGGAAAGAAAATGAGTAAGAAAACAAAATGCAGGCGAACAACAACAAAAAGAGTGAGAATGTTATGTTGTGTTCCACACTCAGTTCCCACAGTCCTATCTCTGGGAGTAGATGGGTCTCTTCATCACAAAGTCATTGGAACTGGTCTGAATCGTCTCATTGTTAGAAAGAGTCATGTTCATCAGAATTGATCATCACATAATATTGACATTGCCATGCATAATGATCTCCTGGTCCTGCTCATTTCACTCAGCATCAGTTCCTGTAAGTCTCTCCAGGTCTTTCTGAAATCATCCTGCCAGTCATTTCTTACAGAATAATAATATTTCATAGCATTCATATACCACAACTTATTCAGCCATTCTCCAATTGATAAGCATCCATTCAGTTTCCAGCTTCTGCCCACTACAAAGAAGGCTGCCACAAACATTTTTGCACACGTGGGTCCCTTTCCCTTCTTTATGATCTTTTTGGGATATAAGCCCAGTAGTAACACTGTTGGCTCAAAGGGTATGCACAGTTTGATAGCCTTTTGATCACAGTTCCAAATTGCTCTCCAGAATGGCAGATTCTTTTCAGAGTTCCACCAACAATGTATCAGTGTCCCAGTTTTCACACATCCCCTCCAACATTCATCATTATCTTTTCCTGTCATCTTAACCAATCTGGCAGGTGTGCAGTGGTATCGTTGTCTTAATTTGAATTTCTCTGATCAATAGTGTTTTAAAGCATCTTTTCATATGATTAGAAATGGTTTTAATTTCTTCATCTGAAAATTGTTTATATTCTTTGACCATTTATCAATTGGAGAATGGCCTGAATTCTTATCAATTTGATTCAGTTCTCTATATATTTTAGAAATGAGGCCTTTAACAGAACCCTTGAATGTAAACATGTTTTCCCAGTTTATTGCTTCCCTTATAATCTTGTCTGCATTGATTTTGTTTGTACAAAAACTTTTTTAACTTAATATAATCAAAATTATCTATTTGGTGTTCAATTATAAGTTCCAGTTCTTTGAACACAAATTCCTTTATTCTCCACAGATCACAGAGGTAAACTATCCTTTGTTCTTCTAATTTGCTTATAATATCACCCTTTATGTCTAAATCATGAACCCATTTTGACCTTATCTTGGTATATGGTGTTAAGTGGGGCTCAATGCCTGGTTTCTTCCATACTGGTTTCCAGTTAGGAAGCTTACTTTCTACAGTGGGATACGAGATGCACAAAAGTTAAGGAAGCACACACAATAATGTAAAGTCACTTCCAGAAGGATACATAACTGAGATGAAGATTGGTATAGAAAGATACCTGAGCTATTCTTTGAAGGAAGCTCTGTTGGTTTAAAAGGCCTGTATTCTCCCCAAGTATAATCCATTTTTACAATCTGATTGCCTTTTGGCTCACTTATCAGGTAATCCCTTTCTGCCATGTGATTGCTTCTCTGCTGATTGATTAAATCAGAGTCCTGGCCTTCTAAAGGCTCTTTAGGTGTAACATCAGCTGCCATCATGCCCCAAGTCTTTTTTGCCTGGGGCCCTGGACCTGGGCCCCTCATCCCATTTCCCTGAATTATTCTACACTCTGATGCCCAATGGAGTCCTCTGTTGCATTTTGGACATGGGGTTTTAGGTCTTCTCTCACCCTGTCTTCTCACTGTATCTCTATACCTACACTGAGCTCTTAGATGTCCAATTTTTCCACATTGAAAACATCGCCGAGTTTCTCTAGAAGTCCCTTGCCAGGAGGGACCCTGTTTTTCCACGTTCATCATTGTCCGAGTATAAAAAGCATTTGTTCCCACTGTAGCACAGCGTCTTATGATCTCCTCTAAAGGAGCATCTTTGTCTAATCCCCATATAATTCTTTTGCAAATCTCATTGGCATTTTCCTTAGCCAGATGTCTGGTCATTATTTCTGTAGCTGAATTTTCTCCAATAGTTCTTTTGACAGCAGTTTGCAAACGTCCCACAAAATCTGCAAAAGATTCATTGGGACCTTGCTGTATTTTAGTGAAAGCCTCTCCACGATCTTTCTGTCC
Source organism: Sminthopsis crassicaudata (assembly GCF_048593235.1). NCBI lineage: Eukaryota > Metazoa > Chordata > Mammalia > Dasyuromorphia > Dasyuridae > Sminthopsis > Sminthopsis crassicaudata. The sequence goes on along the minus strand of NC_133619.1, from coordinate 609,061,227 downwards.
AGGAAGGACACCCCAAGCTTTTATTGCAGCCTTAGCAATTTGTTCATATATTGTCATGGTATAATTAATCTGTTCCGAATTCTCTCCATACTGACCTTCACCAGCTAAGTGCTAAAAAGTGAATTGTGTGTTAACTCCTATTTCCAAATTGCATCTGACTTGAATTTTACATAATTCATGAAATTCCGCAAGCCATAATAAATTTTCTCCAGGTTCCAGATATGTCCTTGCTATGGATTTCCAATCATTCGGGGTTAGGACTTCATAAGACAAACCATCTAGTAACATTTTGACATAAGCTGATGTAGCCCCATAAAGGGTACAACCTTTTTTCAAATCCTTAATTTTATTCAAATCTAAAGGTGCATATCTTCTCCTTTTTTTACCTACAGAGTCAGTATTTTCAATCACAGGATATGCATGTATAAAATCACTTATATCCTGTCCTTCTCTCTTAGCTTTAACGGGATGAGGATTCTTTTCCAGATGTGGGTTGGACCAAAGCCCATCCAACTCTGAGATCCTGGGGTTTTCGAGAAGAGATCTTGGAACACGGGCTGTTAGAACAAAGAATTTGGCAGGTGGAGAGGTACCCGGATATCTAGTCCTTTTCCCTTGCTTTGACAGATAAGGAAACTAAAGCCCCGACGTGCTTTGGGTTGCTACAGAAAGAAACCGTGGATCTCAGTTGTAGAAAACAGGTTGCTTTTTCACACAGCCCAGGGATGGGGCTTGATTTTAGTCTCTCTGGAGCACCTCAGTTTCCCAAGGGGTCTGGTAGAAGGTAACCGGCTCCACAACAGATATTCTAGTCCTACCTCAAAGGGTTGTTGTGAGAAAAGTCTTCTGAGAAAATTGCTTCTTCTTGTATTCTGATGGAAGTGGATATCTTCAACATAAAGAAGATCCAACTCACTTCCAGCTGATCAGTGATGGACAGAAACAACTACACCCAGAGAAGGAACACTGGGAAGTGAATGTAAACTGTTAGCACTACTGTCTATCTACCCAGGTTACTTATACCTTCGGAATCCAATACTTAACGTGCAACAAGAAAATGGGATTTACACACATATATTGTATCTAGGTTACAGTGTAACACATTAAATATGTATGGGATTGCCTGTCATCTAGGGGAGGGAGTAGAGGGAGGGGAAAATTTGGAAAAATGAATAAAAGAGATAATGTTATAAAAAAAATTACTCATGCATATATACTGTCAAAAAATTTATAAATAAATTTAAAAAAAAGAAAAGAAAAGAAAATTGCTTCTTAAGCCACAGTCTTTTCATCTGCAAAATGGGAAGAGAATAAGCCTTACACCCTCTTCCAGGCATCATAGCCACGAGGTACAAGCTCTATAAACTATGAACATATACATAAAACGCTTTGCAATAGCCTTCTCTTTAGTCCCCTTGCTTTAAATCTCTACCTGTTCCAAATCATTCTGCCAAATGACTTTCCTATAGGTCTGACCAGTCACTTCCCTGCTGAAAACACTCATTTATTGACTCAAAAACAGTTTATTTAATATTAATTTCATTCTTTAACAATTTGAATTTTTGTGTTTTATAATAATACCTAACATATATAAAACGTATTAACTTATACATAACATAATAACATATACATAACATCTAACACTAACATCTAATAAGGGCTTACTAAAAACTATAGCAAGCTCTTTCCATCCTTACAACATTGCAAGGTAAGGGCTAACAATGTATTATGCCTATTTCCCAGATGAGGAAACTGATGTAGACCAGTTGTGTGATTCCCTTGGAATCATATGTCTGCGGAGAAATCTGAATTCTGAAGTCAGGGTGCATGCTGAAAAAAAAAAAAAAACAGGGGCAGCAAGGGGGCGCAGTGGATAGAGCACCAGCCCTGAAGGCAGGAGGACCCGAGTTCTAATTCAGCCTCAGACACTTAGCACTTTCTAGCTGTGTGACCCTGGGCAAGTCACTTAACCCCAGCTTCAGGGGGAAAAAAAACCTGATTGAGATGTGCAACCAACAGTGACAACCACTGCTAAAAACAGAGCAGGGCCAATGACTCGACAGTACTTACCTTCCTTCAGGAGGGGGGACTGAACTTGGAACCTAAGGAGCAAAAGGAAGCGTGTGAACTTCCAAGGCAGACAGCTCCTCCACGCCTTCCTGACTGGGAGTCCCGGCAGCAAAGAACTTGACACAAGGTGGCGCCCTTGGAAAGTGAATGCATCAGAGCCCACCAGCTTCTCTGGAAGACCTAAGAGCCGGGAGTTTTCCAGCGAGTTAACTCTGAGAAAGGCTGTCTCTGAATAATCTCTCCCTCTCCCTCTCCTTTTCCCATCCCCTTACCCCCCCCACCTCCCGTGTCTCTGTCTCTCTTTTTGCATATCTCTCTTTGTCTCTGCGTCTCTTTTTTCTGTCTCTGTGTCTTTGTCTCTATGCATCTGTTTCTGTGGGTCTTTGTATCTCCCTTTTTCTGCCCATCTCTGTTTCTGTGTCTCTGTCTCTCTCCTTCACTGTCTCTGTCTGTCTGTCTCTCCCCCCACCTATGTGTGTGTGTCTTTCTGTCTGTCTGTCTCATCTCTCCCTCTCTATGTATCTGCCTCTGTCTCTCAATCTCTCTCTCCATATCTCACTTATCTCAGTGTCTTTTTTCTGTTTCTCTTTGTTTCTGTGTTTTTCTCTCTCTCTTTCTCTCCCTCTCTTTCTTTGTCTCTCTTCTTCTAAATATCTCCTTGCCTCTCCATGTCTCTTTCTCTCTTTATATATTTGTCTCTCTCACACCACTTAACCCAACCTCGACTTTTTTTTGAAAATGAAATGATTGAGATCCAAGAGTCAGAAGGGACTTGGAGACTATCTAGACTTACATCTTAATTTTTCAGATGAGGAAACTGAGACCTAGGGAACTTAAGGACCTTGCTCTGGATCATAGTAAGATCCAGCAGTGGGATATGATCAGTGATCCTCTGATTCCGGAGCCAGTGTTCTTCCCATATGCAAGATTGCCGTGGCATCATAGTCATAGTGCAAAATTCAATGGGATGTGGAGTTAAAAAGAACTGAAGATAAGCCTTGACTCAGCCACATCTCCTCATTGGTTCTCTGAACCTCTCGAAAGACTGTTTCCTTCTTTATAAAAGAGAGGCTTAGACCAAAGAATGTGTTCTAAGCCTCTGACCTCCTGGGTTCTAAGGGCCCTCCCAGCTCTGACCTCCTGGGCTCTAAGGGCCCTCCCAGCTCTGACATCCTGGGCTCTAAGGGCCCTCCCAGCTCTGACCTCCTGGGTTCTAAGGGCTCTCCCAGCTCTGACCTCCTGGGCTCTAAGGGCCCTCCCAGCTCTGACATCCTGGGCTCTAAGGGCCCTCCCAGCTCTGACCTCCTGGGTTCTAAGGGCCCTCCCAGCTCTGACCTCCCGGGTTCTAAGGGCCCTCCCAGCTCTGACCTCCTGGGTTCTAAGGGCCCTCCCAGCTCTGACCTCCCGGGTTCTAAGGGCCCTCCCAGCTCTGACCTCCTGGGTTCTAAGGGCCCTCCCAGCTCTGACCTCCTGGGTTCTAAGAACCTCCCAGCTTTGACATCCTGGGTTCTAAGGGCCCTCCCAGCTCTGACCTCCCGGGTTCTAAGGGCCCTCCCAGCTCTGACCTCCCGGGTTCTAAGGGCCCTCCCAGCTCTGACCTCCTGGATTCTAAGGGGCCTCCCAGCTCTGACCTCCTGGGTTCTAAGGGCCCTCCCAGCTCTGACCTCCTGGGTTCTAAGGGCCCTCCCAGCCCTGACCTCCCGGGTTCTAAGGGCCCCCCCAGCTCTGACATCCTGGGTTCTAAGGGCCCTCCCAGCTCTGACCTCCCATATCATGCCCAACACTTCTTCAGGTCAAACATTCTGCATTCTAAGGCTCTTTCCAGCTCTCACAGTCCAAGTGTATAGGGCCAAGGCAAGAGTGGTGGACTTAGAATCTCAGGACCTGAGTTCCAATCTTATCCTTACCTGTCCTTGACTGAGTAGATCCCCAGTGTCTCAGCGGAAGCTGATTGCCCACTTGTCAGGGATGTTGTAGAGGAGATATTTATTCAGGGGAAGGTTGAAATAGAATGACTTCTGAGATCCCTTCTGATGGAAATCTTGTGAAGCCTTTGGTCAGTGTAGACTCACAAAATCTCAGTGTGGGGATCGGTCCATCCATCTTCTCTTGCCTTTGAGCTAGAAGTGTTCCCTCCCCTGCTTCATAGCATTCCTCTCAGGGCATAGCTCAAGCACATACATGAAAACTTTCTTGATTCTCCCATGTGCTAAAATCCTCCTTTCCTAGCTTGCATTTGACCACCTATATACTTATTTCTACTGATTCATTTTACATTTTATAATTTCATTTAAATGAAGTTGAATTTTGTTTTCATCCACATTGACTTTAAGCTTTTGAAAGTGGTATCAGATACGTGCATAAATAACCAGCATGGCAGCTTGTTTGAGGAATCTTCATCCTCACTGCATTTCCTAAACAAACACACTCAGATTCAGTGGGGGACGTTCCTTTTTCCTTTGTTGAGCCTAGTGTCAATGTCTATGTCTAAAAGTCCCATTTCTTCCATGGCAAATATGAAGATTTTCTTCATAGCTTGAGAAACTTTTTTTGGAAGCTTTCTCCAAGGATTTGTGTGAATATTCATGGTATACTCTGAGCACCATTCACTGATGGAAGAATGTCTCTTTTTCTCTCCACATTTCTTTGTGGGAGCCATCTTTTCCTGGAATTGGGCCAGAAAGGAAGATTGATTCTCTTTATATTTATGTCTTTATATATCTATTTCCATATCTATATCTATCTATACTTTATAAATATATATGTCATTATTTTTTATATTTTTATATATCCATAAATATACTGCATATGTCTTTATATATCCTTATATAGCTACATCTTTCTATATCATATATATATATATATGGTCTTACTTATATTTTTATATCTTAATATATCCATATATATGTATATATATATGGTCTTATTTATATCTTTACATATGTTTATATATATATAAAGATGGGTGCTACAGATTATGAGAGATTATCTCTACCTGTTGGTCATATACTTAGAACCTGCATAGTGGGTTGGTGGGAACTAGTCTAGCAGCCTCTCCAATGCTAACTGGACTCTTCAGCCCAGCTCAAAAAGTCATCCAAAATCACAATCCAAAAGAAAACAAGACAAATGACTTGCAAGACCCGGACAGCTTGCTTTCATGTCACCCCTCAGTCTATTGACTCTGGCTCTGCAGCCAATCAGGGAGCTCCATCACCAGATGGTTGTATTTGAGTTGAGGTGTCCAAGTGGGCAGAAGTCAGGAGGGTCTACCATTAGGAAGGGCAAATCTGCGTACATCTTGTCCCTGGTCAAACTTTTAAAACAAAACTTTTTATTTTTTTTTTTTTTTGTCTTCCCTGTTAGAATAGAAGCTCCCTAAGAGTGGCAAATATTTCCTTCGTTCTTTTTCTTTTTCTTTTTCTTTTTTCTTTTTTCTATTCCCCAAAGCCTAACACAATGCCTGGCACAGAGTAATCACAATAAATGATGGCTAATTCATTAATTCCAACTCTGAAAGGCTATGAATCCACTTTGTGTCAAAAGCTTCATAAGATTTTCACTTATCAGGGCAGGTAGGTGGCCAGTGGATAGAGCACCAGCCCTGAAGTCAGGAGGACTGAGTTCAAATGTGACCTCAGACACTTAACACTTGGGCAAGTCACTTAACTCCAATTGCCTCAGCAAAGATAAAAAATAAACATTCATTTATAGCATCCCTTTGTTTAAATCCTTTAAAAAAGGAACAAAGACAATGTCTTGTCCACCTAGCAGAAGTGAACAGAAACTTAAGGGAGAAAATGAAAAGACCTTAACAGGAAGCTAGCTAGAGACCCAGCTTACTGGTTATGTGATCCTGAGCCCAGAGATCCCACTCTCACCCTCAATCTCCCCATCTACGAAATGGGGTCAAGCATTTCTATGCTTATCTCCCTCCCAAACTATAGAAATTCAAGCTAATTTTTTTGCCACAATAATAATAAATTCACACATGTATATTTTTTTTCCTTTTCCATTCATGTGCCTTCTTTCCTACTAATTAATCTTCTAACCAGTAATAGGCACCCTGAACACAGCCTCGTTTTACCCTGGGTCCAGAGAGAACAGAAATAATGAAGCTGATAGAGGCTCAGGCTTGATCTTGTGTCTTTATCAGTTTCATCTCAGAAAAGCCGATGGAGGTGCTGGCAGAAGAATTCTAATTGCTACCAAGGCGTCCCTGGACGTGCCGCCTTGTTTGTTTGAAGTAGGCTGCGGCGGGCGGCGGCACTGATGCCGGAGCTGGGGGGCGTCTCCAAAACCCTCCAACAGGCCCCAGAAATCTGCTCTGAAGGTCGCCGCCAAGGTCACCGAAATCTTGGGAGCCTTTACTGGTTTGCAGCCGCTCGGTGGATGACATTTTCTTCAGTTTTCTTGGTACAGAAAAGAAATCCCAGTTGTCAGAGCTCTCAGCATTTCTAAAATGCCTGCTCTGCAGAATCTGCAGTGACAACCAAGTCACGGCAAGGGCAGGCCCTAGCTCCTCTTTAAATTGGCATGCTTTTTTTTCTCCTTAGGTAAAGAGATAGAGAGATATATTTAGTATCCTAAAATGTCAGGGGTGGGATGGACCCTGAGGGGGTAGAACATTACAACTAGAAGCAAGCTTAGAGCTTATCTAGGTCTGTCTTTTCATTTTATAGGTGGGGAAACTGAGGCCAAGGGAAGGGAAGTGACTTCACACAGGTCATAGAGGTTTTTAGTGACAGAGGAGGGAGAAACCTAGAACCCAGGAGGTCAGAGCTGGGAGGGCTCTTAGAACAGAGGATGTCAGAGCTGGGAGGCCCTTAGAACAGAGGATGTCAGAGCTGGGAGGGCCCTTAGAACACAGGGTGTCAGAGCTGGGAGGGTCCTTAGAACCCAGGAGGTCAGAGCTGGGAGGGCCCTTAGAACCCAGGAGGTCAGAGCTGGGAGGGCCCTTAGAACCTGGGAGGTCAGAGCTGGGAGGGCCCTTAGAACCCGGGAGGTCAGAGCTGGGAGGGCCCTTAGAACCCAGGAGGTCAGAGCTGGGAGGGCCCTTAGAACCCACGATGTCAGAGCTGGGAGGGCCCTTAGAACCCAGGAGGTCAGAGCTGGGAGGGGCCTTAGAACCCAGGAAGTCAGAGCTGGGAGGACCCTTAAAACACAGAATCTTAAAATTTGATGCACAGCAAATGACCATAACAGTTGGGGCTAGAAAAGATCTCAGAGATCATCAAGTCCAACCTGGTCATATTACATAAGAAACCTAGATTTATGATAGATCTAAAGTCACAAAACTAGTAAGGACGGAGACAGCAATTCAACCCCCAAACTTTGGGCTGCAACTACAATTCTCCTTTTTCTATATCATACACCATCATAGAATATGGAATGTTAGATCTTAAAGGGACTTTTTCCTTGATATTTTTCTTTTTATCTCACTCTGATTCTCAACTATTTCTCTCCTCTCTACACTCATAGCAAATCTTCACTTCAACAAATCATTAAAAAAAGAAAAAAAAAACAGTTTTGCAAAATCAACCATCACTTGACTGGGTTAGCAATGCAACATTCTGCATCCACCATCGCCCACCTCTTCCAATTGAAAAAAGGAAGCTGCGTTTTCTCAGTTCATGAAACCATGGCCAAATTTGGTCATTATAATAACTGCACAGCATTCATGTGTTTTTTTTCTCCTTTAAAATTTATCATTTCTTATTATCTGCATCATTACCTGATTCTTCTTTCTTGAGCTGCCATCAGTTCATGTGAGTCTTCCCAAATTTCTCTCTCAATTCTTCACACTTATTATTTCTCATGATCCCATAATGCTCCATTACATCCTTGCCCCACAATTTGTTTGGCCATTTCCCTCAACTGATTGGTATCTAAATCGTTTTTAGTTCTCTGCTACCACAAACATTTTAAGATTTATAGGACTTTTCTTGTTATCTGATCTAATTGGGGTATACTCCAGCAGTAAAATCTCTGGGTCAAAGAGTGTGGACTTATAGGTACTTTTTAAAGAGAATTCCAAATTGCTTTCCCAAAATGAGTGAACGAATTTGCAGTTTCACCAACAGTGTGTTAATGTGTTTATCTCCCCACAAACCCTCCACCATTAATTCTATTCTATTCTAATTCATTTTTTCATCTTTGCCATTTTTTGGGTGGAAAAGTAAACTGTGGAGTTATTTGGATGTATATTTCTCTTGTCGTTAGTGATATAAAGCAACTTTTAATGTGGCAATTCTTCTTTAGGAACTGATCATTTCCTTTGACTGTTTAATATCTGGGGAATGGTTGTAGGTCTTAACTGGTTGTATTAATTTGATTTATACCATGTATAGCAGAGACTTAGCAGAAATATTTGATGCAAAGATTTTTTTTCTTCAAATAACATTTCTGGAAGGGAATTTAGGAAGCCATATAATCCAGTTCCCTTTCCTTACTAAAGAACATGACATTACGAGAGATTAAGGAATGAACCCAAGTTCACAATGCAGGTGAGCAGTGGAAAGAGGTGGCAAGAGTGTAGAGTGGGGGGATGCAGAACTGCTGACTCCAAGATTTTATACAATTTCTCTTTGGTATCAGGTCTCCTGGCAGCTACTTTGAGGTCCATAGCATCCTTTTCATGGTGGTGGTGAGACTCCTTCCAAATCATGTGCCCTTTCAAATATGGTCACATGTTGCTGAAAGAGTTTAAGCAAATCAGAACAAGAAGGGATCAAATCTAAGTTATAGATTTGGCAGCTAGGTGGTGCAATGGATAGCGTGCTGAGTTTGGAATAAGGAAGACTTTTGTCTTCTCTCTCCCATTGAATTATAAGACCCTTGAGGTAGGAATTGTCTTTTGTCTCTTCATGAGTTCAAGTTCAACCTCTGACACTTACTGCTGTGTGATCTTGAGCTAGTCGCTTAACCCTGTTTGCCTCAGTTTCCTCATCTGTAAAATGAGCTGGAGAAGGAAATGACAAACTACTCCAATGTCTTGTCTAAGAAAACCTCAATGCGGTTATGAAGAGTTGACTCCAACTGAAATAACTAAACATATATTTGCAGCATGTATTAGTTTTCCTCCCAAACTCACTTCCAGGGTTCTAGTGACAACATATAAACATATTGTCTTCCCAGTTAAAATATAACCTCCATTGCTTAGCACAGTGTCTGACTCATTGTAGGCAATTAATAAATGTTTATTAATTGAATGAATGACACTAGTATTCTAAAATGGCACTTCCAACCAAGCTCTAACTTTCTCATCTACTCCCACCCCAAGCTACAACTTAATTGCCTCTCTGACTTTTTTTGTCTTTTTTTTTCTGAATTTGTCCATTGGTCTTGTCAACTTTAATCGCTCTATCCCCATTCTGTCCTTCTCTTTTTGAGTTTGACTTACTTCCTAATTTAACAGTCATTCTTATTTTTCTTTTTTATTCCCTCATTGCACTTCCCTTAAATATAATTCTTATTGCTGCCACATACATATCCTATGCCTAAGCCCAAGTGGACACTATTTCCCAAAGAGACTACATTTTCCTGACTCTCAAATTTTACTTATGCTCTTTAATCTGATTTCTATCTATTGCCATAGAATAAATACAGTCATTTCCAGTCATTTTTTTAGTCACTGACCTTTTGTGACTTTTTTGAGATTTTCTTGGCAGAGATACCAGAGTTTGTCATTTCCTTTTTTCAGCTCATTTTACAAATGAGGAAACTGAGGCAGAGTTACATGACTTGTCCAAAGTCACACAACTAGTAAGTGTTTGAAACCAGACTGGAAACCAGTAAGATGAGCTTTCCTCTAACAGTCACTCTGAATGACTTCCTCCCTTCCTACTCTAGGAAGAAATATACCTCACATTGGCTTTGATGATTTAGTTTCTCTTTTAAGACAACTAGCCCAACAATTATTTGTCAAGTGCCTACTGTGCACCAGGAGCTATGCAAGGCATATAAAGAGACAAAAGAAAATCCCTACCTCAAGGACCTTATAATTTAATGGGGGAGAGAGGACAATTTGCAAACAAATATATGTATGTGTGTGTATATATATATATATATATAAAAACACACAGAGACTGAGAGAGACAAAGACAGATACAGAGAGAAGCAGAGATACAGAGACAGAAAGAGAAGAGACACACACAAAAAGAGATAGAGAGACAAAAACAGAGACAAAGATAGTGACACACAGAGACACACAAAGAGAGAGAGAGACAGAGAGACACATAGAGACAGAGACACAGAGAGCGAGCTATCTACAGATTACATAGGAAATAATTAACAGGAAAAAAACAATGAAATTAAGAGGGTTTGGGGAAGACTTCCTGCAGAAGCTGGGGTTTCAGTTGGAACTTAAAGGCAGACAGACGGATGTCAATAGAGGGAGAGTATTAGCATTAAGGGGATTAAAGGAAGCTTTTCTTGTGGAAGGTGAGATTTTTACCTGGGACAAAAGAAGTCAGAGAAACCAGAGATGGAGGTTACAAGGAATGAATTCCAGGCATGGGGAAACAGCCAATGAAAATACACAGAAATGGCACGTGCTGTTTCCTGTAAATATCTTATTTGGGAAACAATGTGTCACTGGATCTTAGAGTATATAGAAGGGAATAAGATAGAAGAAGACTGGAAACGCAGGAAGAAACCAGTTTATGAAGAACTTTAAAAACCAAATGGAAGGTTTTACATTTAATTGTAGGGGTAATAGGGAGCTACTCGAGTTTATTGAAGGGCAGATAGGTGGAGCCATAGTACATAGGGTGCCAGGCTTGGAATCAGGAGGACTCATCTTCCCGAGTTCAAATCCAGCCTCAGACACTTACTAGCTGTGTGATCCTGGACATGTCACTTTACTTCACTCTGTCTGCCTCAGTTTCCTCACCTGTAAAAGGAATTGAAGAAGGAAAAGGCAAACCACTGTAGTATCTTTGCCAAGAAAACCCCAAATGAGATCATGAAGAGTCAGACATGACTGAACAACAACACAGAGTTTACTGAAAAGAAAAGTGACATGATCAGATCTACCCTTTATGAAAAGCAATTTGACAGTGTTGAAACTGGATGGCACTTTTGAGATAATAGCTAGTTTAAACCCTTCATTTTACAGAGGAGGTAGCTAAGGCACAAAATGGGGAAACAACTCGGCAAACGTCATCTCGCTAGTTGATGGCAGAGCTGGGATTAAAACCTAAATCTTATAACACCAGATGAAGAACTTCCACTATTATCCATTCCCGATGTTCTAAATGGCCCACTCATGAGAAAAATTTTCCACAAACAATTCAATAAACATTTAGCAAGTTGGTGCTAAGTGCTAAACCCCAAGACAGATAAAAAAAAATAAAAACATGAATACTTTGACAACATAAATCTCATTTCAATCCATATAGGAACTTAACATTCAACAAAAACAAGTGAACAAACAGTAGTTAAGCCCCTTGTGTTTTCCAGATACTGTACTAAAAATTGGAGATAAAAAGATGAAAAGAGACACAGTCCCTGTCCTTGAGGACCTTATAGTATGAGTAGAAGGAAGTGGGATTTTTAGAAACAAGTAGGTAAAAAGACAGCTACATAACTAATCCTGATACAAGTTTGAATATGACTGGGCAGCAGAGATCTATATTTGAATGCCCTAGGAAAATAACAGGGCAGCCAGGTGGCAGCAGTGGATAGAACTGGGCCTGGAATCAGGAAGACTCATTTTCCTAAGTTCAAATCTGGCCTCAGTAGCTGTATGACACTGGATATATCACTTAACCCTAGCTGCCTTGGTTTCCTTATCTGTAAAACGATTTGGAGAAGAAAATGGCAAACTACTACAGTATCTCTGCCAAGAAAGCTCCAAATGGGATCATGGAGAGTTGGCCAAACTGAACAACAAGGAAAATAAAAGAGAATGCTTTCATTTGGGAGATAAACATAGAAGGCTTCATGGCAAAAGCCTTCAATTGACCCAAAAGGAAGAGAAGGAATCAATAGGCAGAAGGGAGGGCTTTAGAGGCATGGGAATAGGATTGTGTGATTACACAAGTGGGAGAGAACAGGACCAAAACTGAGCAATAGCTTGCAGTCAGGTTTGGTTATGGGCTTCTCACACATGCCCTCATATTTCTGTGTCTCCTCACTACTTCTCAAGTTGAAAGTGCTTTGGGTAATCTTGCAATGAAGAGAGCCATCTCCACCCAGCGAGAGGACTGTGGGAACAGAGTGTGGGTCACAACATAGCATTTTCACTCTTTCTGTTATTTGCTGGCATTTTGTTTTCTTTCTTAATATTTTTTTCCTTCTTAATCTGATTTTCCTTTATATAGTAAGATAAATGTATACATATATTAGATTTAACATATACTTTAACATATTTAACATGTATTGAATTATCTGCCATCTAGGGGAGAGGGTGGGGAAAAGGAGGGGGAAATTTGGAACACAAAGTTTTTCAAGAGTCAATATTGAAAAATTATCCATGCATATGTTTTGTAAATAAAAAGCTTTCATAAAAAAATAAAAAAGGAATCCCTAACTAAAAAAAAGAATGAATATTGAAAACTCTCTTTGCATGTATTTCAGAAATAAAAAGCTACTATTATTTTTTTAAAGTGCTTTGGGGGAATGATTTATTCAAAATTATACCCTGAGCCCCCACTGATATAGCTCCATGCCAGGTCAGACAAAAGATACATGATTCTGAAAAAAAAAAAAAAAGCATTTTATTAAGATAAAATAGAAAGATAAATAACAAGGAATAGAATAAAATAGCAAACATACTCTTATATCCATGAAGAAAATTACTGCCATCTTCCAGGACCTCAGGGCAAGATTATTCATAATCTTTTTTTTAATCCCTTTGCTTCTCCATTTTAGGAGGGGGAAAGGGCACAGTCATGAAACTTAGCAACTCCATGATGAAGCTTAGATTCTCAAATTTCCTATTTCTTGAGATTCTTTCTGTGAAGTTTTAATGGGCAAACTAAGGGAGTGTTAAAGCTCGTTTAGTACTCAGGGTTACAAAGGACTGTGTTTCCTCTCCCAACACAGACATAGAAGCTCTCCACACTTACTACATGAGCTTTGTAAATTGTTGTACCTAAAACAAGTCATCTGCTCATAGCTCATTCTCTGGCCATGGATCTCATCTGCCATGAATTGGATTGCTCCAAAGAGGTCCTTTGCACAATCTGTCACCAGACTCCCATTGGAAGCTTTTCCAACATGGAGCTTCCGCCTTCAGGAAGCTAAGGTGCTCTCCCTGTACTGTCACCCCTGCTTGATGGAATTCTTCTTTCCTCTGTATTTTCCTTCCATCTTCAGGTACAAGAAATGGGGAAGGAAGATGAACTAAATTATTTTTATAGCTTTTTATTCACAGGATATACACATGGGTAATTTTTCAGCATTGACAATTGCCAAATCTTTTGTTCCAATTTTTCCCCCTCCTTCCCCCCACCCCAGACAGCAGATCGACCAATACATGTTAAATATGTTAAAGTATAAGTTAAATACCATATATATATATAATATATATATATATATATATTATATATATATACATGTACAAACAGTTGTTTAGCTGTGCAAAAAGAATCAGAAATTGAAACAGTGTACAATTAGCCTGTGAAGGAAATCCAAAATGCAGGCGGACAAAATTAGAGGGATTGGTAGTGGTTCATAGTCATCTCCCAGAGTTCTTTCGCTGGGTGTAGCTGAGATGAACTAAATTATTTTGATATTTAGCATTAAAGCAGATGTCCAAGGTTTGGGTGTTCATTTAAAAAGCCAGTCACTGGCTCTCCCTCATATCATTTCTCCTCCTCAGCCAAACTGAAAAGACAATATACCCAACAGGTGGTGATCTAGTTACTATTTGAAGAACTCCAGCAACAAGAAGCAACCCCCTCCCAAAGTAGTCTGTTCCATTTTGGAAAAGGTAGGTAGCATGATGGACAGAGTACTGGTTCTGGAGTCAGAAAGGTCTGAGTTCAAATCTAGCCTTAGATGCTTACTTCCTATGTGACCCTCAGCAAGTCACTTCACTCTGTTTTGAAACTGAGGTAAAAATGGGGATTTTTACAGATTTTTCCACTAGGTTGAATTAGTGAGAATCAAATGAGATAATAATTGCAAAGCACTTAGCACAATGCTTGGCACATAGTAGGAAGTATGTAAATTATTTTTGTTATATTATCTCTGTCTCCTGGCTTTAACTTACTTCAATTCCAAGCTAAAATCCCACGTTCTGCAAAAAGCCTTTCCCAATGCTATTTCATTTTAGTGTCTTCTCTCTAAGGTTATCTATAATTTGACCTATCTCTATGTTATACATACTTAGACTATGGACTCCTTGAGAGAGAACCTATCTTTTACTTTTCTTTATATCCCCAGCACTTATAGTATCTGCCACATAGTAGGGACTTAATAATTGGTTGTTGATTTGACCTGACTCCATCCTTCAATCAACCACCAAAGTCATTTTCCTAAAGCACAGATCTGACCATGTCACTTTTCCCCTACTCAATAAACCTCAGTGGCTCCCTATTGTCTTCAGGATCAAATTCAAAATGTCTTGTTTCACATTCAATGCCTTTCATAACCTAGCTCCTGCCTACCTTTCCAGTCATCTTACTGCTCATTCTTATCTCCTAAGTCACAGGTCGTTTGGGAGATGAGTTGATGGAAGAGGTTCTATAGCAACATAATCACAAATTCTTAATATACTCCCAGAACCCAGACTTGTCAAGTTACAGAGTCCACAGATATCCCCAAACTAGCCAAAGAAATTAGCCTAGAAAACATTCTCTGCTCATCTCTATGAATTGAAATCCTTCCCTTGCTTCAAGGACCTGTTCAAGGACTATCTTCTCTCCTTCCCTGGACTGAAATGGTCTCTCCCTTCTCAAATTTTCTTGGATAAATTTTTCTGCATCTTTCCTTTTTCCCTAATATACTACAATAAATTATGCTTTTGGTAGAGAATATATATTTTCCATCCTTCCGAAGACAGAAGTGGAAGATGGAGTAATGGTTCCTCCCGTATATGCAAAAAAAATCCTCCTATGGAAGTCATGAGAAGCAATCTCAGATAATTTGAATAACTTATCCTTATTAGCCCCAGAGAAATTCCATCCCTGGAGTGAAAATTGGTGTATATTCTTAAGCTTTTAGAGCAGGGGTTCTTAACTTGGGATCTGTAAACTTGGTTCTTTTTTTAAAAATGAATTTTGAGGGGCAGCTAGATGGTGCAGTGGGTAGAGTATCAAATCTGAAGTCAGAAGGACTTGAGTTCAAATGTGACCTCAGACACTTAACATTCCTAGTTGTATGACCTTAGGCAAGTCATTTAACCCCAATTGCCTCAACAACAACAAAATTTTAAAAATAAAATATATATTTTGATAACTATATTTCAGTGTTATAACTCTAAGTATTTTATTTTTTGCACTTAAACTTTTTAGTCTGAAAAGTGATCTTTAGGATTCACCAGATTGCCAAAGGGATCTATGACACTCCCTTCCTCAAAGTTAAGAACTATTCCAAGACCCTGAGAAATTTCCATTCTTGGTGCCATATTTTGCAAAGCCTATCGACCAGCCAGAAACCTTCCATAGAGAAACCAGAATAGTGAGGGGTCTACAGAGCACGCCACATGGGGATCATTTAAATAAACTGAGGATGTTTGTTTTATAAACTTGGCAAAGGGAAGGCTGGGGAGGAAGAAGCAGGGACATGATAACAGTTATCCTGTATTTGAAGAGCTATAATGTGAAAGAAGGATAAACAGACCCAAACCAAACCACACACATGACAATGTAAATGGAAAGGCTAAAGAAACAAAATTGAACACTATGTAATTAAAATGAACAAGAAACTTGGCCTTAGAAAGAGATGGAAAAAAGCACCTCACTCATTCTTTTCAGAGATGGGGGAACGGAGTGTAGAACATTGCACACACTGTCAGACTTTGTTGGTTAGTATTGTTAAATTGATTTTTTCCTGCTTTCTTTTTCCTTTGTTCACAAAGGATGGTTCCCTTGGTAAGGAAGGGGAGAAGGATCTATGCAGAAAGGAGAATCGTGTAAAAATAAAAAGCATCAATAAAATGTTTTAAAAAGAAAATCAATGAGGGAAGTCCCTCACCAATTCATGCTTATATTAACACAATAGCTTCTTATTTATTTTTGAACTTCAATTCTCTTCCCAGTCCAATGCCTCTTCCACTCAACTGCCAAGGTGATTTTCCTGAAGCTCAGGTCTCATCCCCCTACTCAATAAACTCTACAAATACCTGAAGATTGCTATAACATCCCTCCCAACCCAACCCTCTTCTCTAGGCTGAATAGCTTCAGTTCAGAATCACATCATCACAGAATTTGAAGGTACATTAGCAGCCACCTAATCCAATCCATATCTGAAAGGAATCCCTATTATAACAAAGGGAGAAGAAAGGAAACAAGTCAGGCACTATGCTAAGCACCTTGTAACAATTGGGTCCTAGGTGTTGTTATAATCCCCATTTTACAATTGAGGAAACTGAGGCAGACAGCGGTTGTATGATTTATCCAGGGCCACATAGCTAGTGAGAGTCAGAAGTCATATTTGAACTCAAGCCTTCCTGACTCCAGGCCCAGCACACTATCCACTGCCCCATTTAGTAGCCTCCATATATAATAAGTCCAAGTCAGACTAGATAGCAGCTGAGGTCCCTTCTAACTTTCAGAAAAATGAATCAAGAAGATACATTTCCATCTACTTTGCTGCTATACCCCAAGGACCTCTCTAAGCTTTCTGTCTGACACATAACTAAAACATGCATATGTGCTATATCTCCCTACAAAATGTGAGCACCTGGAGAACAAGGCTGTCTTGCTATCTATTTGTATCCATAGTCCTTTGCATGTAGAAAAGTGCTTCATAAATGCTTTGTCATGCATTCCTTTATTTTTCCCTCTATTCAATGTTCCAAAAGTCAGGCTCTTATGAAGAGAAGAAGAAGTTTTGATTTCCTGGAAAGAGCCAGTTTTGACAATTGCCTTGTGGGTAACCCCGAGTTCTACATTTCCTGAGTTTGAGAATTGAAAGGCGGGATAGTACAAGGAGAAAGGTACTAGTCTTGTAGCCAGGACAACCTGGAGTCAGATCCCACTTTAGACTCTTCCTTGATGTTCAATATTGGGCTTAAACTCTCTGTATTTCTATTACATCATCTTTAAAATGAGGAAATTGGATATACTAGCCTCTAAGGGCCCTTAGATGGAATTCATGATGTAGTATGTTCTTGAAGGGGAAAAAAGAATCACTTCTATGGTTCCTGAGACCTATCCTTTAGAGCAAACTCAGTGAATTATCCAGTTCTAGTCCAGTAGGAAGGAGATCACTTGTTCAGAAATCCAAAATGTGTCGGTAAGAAAAATCAAACTAGAAGGTGATAACACAAGTTTGGGGACACTGTGAGAAGCATAGACACTCACCAGAATGTCATAGAGTTGCCCCCTGGATCTCCCAAGCTCATTTCCTCTCAAGGGAAGTGGATGGATAATTTGGTTATTCTCTCTGTGTGTTTCCATGTAAGGGCCCTTTAAATGGGCGGACACAGTGCATCAGGAGATTGAGGCCCAGAAGTAATTTCTGTGGATATTAGGACTGCCTTGTAGGTGGGATCCTGTCCATTTTGAGATAGCTTCGTAATGGGTGACTCTCTCACTGATTGGCTGTGTGTGTGACCTCACAGGCCCTTTATAAGCCCACTGCAGGCAGCAGTCGTTCTCTTTAACCTGGCGCTCTTTACCCTGGCTTCCTAGCCTGGGTGGCCAAGCCAAGATGGATAGCAGAAAGAGGTAAGGATTTTGGTAGTGAACACATGGGTCTTCTGACCAGGTGTTCACTAGGGAACCAACAAGTCAGGGCATCAGTCAGGGCATTATGTGAGTAGGTATAATAAAGGTTTTTAAGATTACACGTGGCTGTTCTTGAGTGTGCTACCGGTTATTAAGCTATAGATTCAAGAGATTGTGGCCAGAGACTTTTGAAGGCTTCAGAGGAGGCGAGCCAGGTAGAGTTGACACTGCAAAGGACAGTGGTCAAAGGTACTCTGTTGGGCCTAGGACAGACTAGTAATTGTAACTGCCAGGAGAGCATATTACAAATGGCGCCCAACGTGGGGCATCAGGAATTATCAGGTTTTGAAAATATTTAATATTCAGAATTAAGATTCTGAAAGATCCAGTAGAAACGCCACTTAGGAGGAAAGGCAGAGAAGTAATATGGACCCAGGTAACTCTGGGATCGGGCTCAAGGACACAGCTGAACATAATGCTTATATAAAGAGGTTAAAGAGCCAGATGGAAGATCTTTTAACAGAGATCACCACTGAAGAACAGCAGGAAGCTTGTAATCAAGCTCCCAGAAGGCTATCCCCACACCCAGTAAATATAGCTTAGAGAGGGAGCAACCTAGAGCTAATGCGTATGTATGACAGTATAGAGTATAAAATGCCACACAGCAAGAGTTGCTGGAATTGCAGGTTAAACTACAGATTGAGATAGAGAAAGAAGAAAAAGCTAGGTTACTACAGATAGAACAGGAAGAGTTCAAACCAGTGGCTGAGGCCAAGGATTTACCTAACATCTGCCCCATCTCAGCTATTAGAGATTGCTGGTTTAGTCTTTAACAAGGTAAGTTCTTTATTTCTATTAGAATACTCACCTAATCTCCTTATCACCAGAAGACTTCGGTGGAAATAAGGTGTCAGCCACACGTTGGACGCCAAATGCTGGAACTCTATCTTCCCAGAAATCAGCAGGAGTCAGGATCACTAAACGTCTTTATTCTAGATCTTTACTGTCGCCTCCAACGCCAGGTCACGAGTGCGAGAGAGCGTGAGTTCCATCACCCAAGTTTCTCCTACTCCTCCCACACAAGTCACTTCCCCCTCTTTGTCCCACCAATCAAGTCAGCCAGAACAGCTGGGGAGGATCAACCTTCAAACAAGTTAATAGGGAACTATCCAATTGGCAATTAGTCTCACATGCTTCATTATCCAAGTGCATTGCTCAGTTCTAGCCCTTTACATTTCCATGCATGTTCATGGGCTCCTCAAAATCATTTGCATTTTCACTGTTGGAAAAATTACCCATGCATATACTTTGTAAATAAATAATTTTTTTTAAAATCATTTGCATTTTCTGCATTATTTTAGGAATGAAATAAAAACTGCCCTATCCAGGTACATTACTGTCATATGGAAGCCAAAGGACCCTATAACCCATGTATATTAAATGTAGAGATTTTCCTAGAATAACTTCAGGGAGTGAAGGAAATAAAGTAAAATAGAGAAAATGAGCTTCTTGGGGTCAGCTTTCAAGATTAGACCTAGTGTGTGGATGATCCCAGAGTCATGGGGACAAAGGAGAGGTGGGAAGGAATATATAACAATGGGCAATGAGGCATGTGTCTATATACAAAATTACACTTAGACACATATCATTTTAACAAAACTAGATAAAAACCTGGGCAATGAGGCATGTGCCTATATACAAAATTACACTTAGACACATATTATTTTAACAAAACTAGATAAAAAGCACCCTAGTTTTTGATCTGGGTTCATCCTTTCCCAGAAACACTCTTTCCTTCACTCTGTCTGTGCACAAATCCCTCAAAGCTCTGAAGATAAGCCCTGCCTCCCTCACTATCTCAGATCATTCTATCCTTTCCTTTTTGACAGATAAGAAAAAAAGGCAACGCCAAGTCTTTAGCCCTCACCCATTTCCCAATTGGTTTCTACAAAACCCAATTTTTATTTCTCCTAAAGAGGTGGTAAGTACCGGACAATGGGCAAACAAACAAATGAAAAACAGCAATGAAGACAGAGGAGGCCTTTAAAGTTCCTTCTGGATCTCTATTGATAATACACTGATGCTAAGACCTGAATTCAAATCCCAGCTCTGCCACCAGTTAGGGGACTCAGTGAATAGAATGCTGGACCCAGTATCAGGAAAACCTAAATTTAGATACTTACTAGCTATGTAACCTTGGGCAGAACACTTAATTTGTTTGCCTCAGTTTCCTCAGTTGTAAAAAGGGGATAATAATAGCACCTACTCAGAAAGATTATTGTTAGAATCAAATAAGACATTTAAGACAATGCTTGGCACATAGTAGGTGCTATATAAGTGATGGCTATAATTATTAATATTATTATTTCTTTCCTGAGTATAGGTGACTAAATAGCAATCCCTAAAAGGAGCAAAATTTAATCAGGACTGAGAGAGTCCCAAACTAGAGTTTATTAAGTTGGGGGGAGGGGAGGAAAGAAGGGGTTATGTGGCCCCAGGTGAGAATTCAAGGATTCATCATGTTAAAAGCTACCACCTGGGAAGCTAGATGATGCAGTGGATAGAGCACCAGCCCTGAAATCATGAGGACCAGAGTTCAAATGTGACCTCAGACACTTAACACTTTCTAGCTGTGTGATCCTAGGCAAGTCACTTAACCTCAATTGCTTCAGCAAAAAATAAAAAACAAACAAACAAACAAAAAACTACCATCCTTCTCCTTAAGGACTAGCCCTCTCTACCTCCACACAGCACACAAAAGCTTATTATCAGCCACCTTCATTAGATTTTCTGGGCAGCCAGGGGGATATTATTCTTTGTGCACGAGGGAAAATGTGTTTTCCGGCAGAAGTCATTCTGAAAGTCTCTGTTTTCCCCAGACTTCTAAGCTTCTAGATGTGTGACAGGCTGAATCTATAGTCTTAAATAGAGGGTCTGCCAGAGAAAACAGGAGAGGTCTCCTTGAACCGAAGCAATGAAGCGAGCAAAACTAAGAGAACGAGTTATGCAATAATAACAACATGACACAGAAAAACAACTTGGAGAGACTTTAGAACTCTGATCAATATAACGATCAACCTTAATTCCATGGGACTAAAGGTACTATGTCCCCCCACCTCCTGCTGGAGAGATGATGCTCTTCAAATAAAGAAAGTAGCATGCATTTCTGTCATGGCCAATGTGGGAATTTGGTTTTTGCTAGACTATATGAATTTATTATGAGATTTCTTCTTTTCATTAGGTTCAGCTGGGATACGGAGAGGAGGAAATAGAGAAAATAATATTTATAAAAATTAAATTAAAATGAAGCAAAAAATAAAATAAAAACCACAAGTTTCCGATCAAAGGATTAGCCATCATGGAAGAGAAAGTGTGAAATAGTGAAGGTTGATTTTTCTTGATGTTATAGCCTTCCTTCTGTAAGGTGACCATAGGGCCTTAGCCCCCCAGATTAAACAATCTACCCCTACTTTATCAGAGCATGAGAAGGAAAAAAAAAATCCCATTATTATAGATCGTATTATAGATCCATCTCCCCACTCTCCCTCCCCTGCAAGGAATGCTGCCCAATTCCCAACTATGCAGCTACCAAGCCTCTTGGTTGAAAGTCAGCACACAGAAGGTTGCCTTGGGGAGAAGCACATGGAAGAAGACCAGACACCATGAGAGGGAGTGCCATGATGAGCCTTTGTCTGGGTTTGACTCCTTTCATCCTGAGCCATATCCCCTCAGATCAATACCGGGCAGTGGCCAAACCAGACTTGTTTTCCTCACCATAACACAATGCTGCTAAGTCCTCACCCTGTGGAAATTAGAGAACAAAGAATGAGAGCTGGAAGAGAAGGAATGTAAGTGCTGGGAAAGGACCTCAGGGGTCCAGTATTCCAACCCTGTCATTACAAAGGGAGTGGAAGCTCAAAGAAAAACAGCAATATGCCTTCAGTTTACCCAGTGAGTTAGCAGCAGAGCCAGAGCCAAAGCTCAGTTCTCTCCATTCCTGATGCAACATCAGATGAATCACTTCTTCTCCCACTCCCACTCTCCAAGTGCTTGGAAACTAGAGTTGATTTTCTCTAGACTTATAACTAGATATTTCTGAGCCAATTGCTTACCTTGTCTCCCCCCGCCCAAAACATCTATCTAGGGTTCAATCCTAGGTTTCTACCCCGGGGAAGGGGGTAGGGCATTCTATCTGATCAAATAATTTACTCCTAGGCTTTAGAGATTCCTTGTATTGCTCTTATCAGAACATTTGTATTTTAAAGAATGCATTAAAAGTATGGTTTTTAATAGGGATAAATATAAATAAATGTAAATAGGATCCAAAAAATCAATTCCACAAAAAAGAAACAGGAAATGTATGGTTAGATAGAAGTTTGGTCTAAAAACCAATGGGATTTAGTAGATTGCAAGCTCAATATGAATAAAAAATCAGATGGTTGCACCACCCCAAAGTAAAAAAAAAAAAAAAAAAAAAGCAACATGATTTGAGGCTTTATTAAAAAAAGCTGAATGTCCAAGACACAAAAGATGTTCACCACCTTGGAAGAGAAGATCCAGCCCAGAAGCTTAATTGAAGGTAGAAAGTTAGGACCTCTTGATGCTCTTGTTTGCACATGGCATTGTACTGCTGCAAAGCCTCATAAATGACTCAATCACTAAAAAGAGTTTTGCCTCACTGTACTGCAAAATTCAAGTGGATGAAGAATTTCTATTGCAGTTAGCTGGACAACCCATAAAGATAACCTCATAGGGCTGTTAATGAAAAATGAGGTAGGTCCAGAACAAACAGAAAAAGGAGAGTTAACTGAGTGGCCTTCCCATTTTCTTCAGAAATGAAAGCCCAATATTCTTCCAGTGATGTTATATGGTTCAGATTCAAGGGAATGCCATAATCTTTGAGTAAGGATTACTCAAAAACCAATGTGGGTGTGAGAAAGCTGTTGTTCAGTCATTTAGATTGTGCTTGACCTAGTTTGGGATTTTCTTGGCAAATACACTGGGGTGGTTTGCTATTTCCTTCTCCAACTCATTTGACAGGTGAAGAAACTGAGGCAAATGGGATGAAGTGACTTGCCCAGAATTACACAGCTAATCAGAGGCTAGCTTTGAAGTCAGGTCAGATCTTTCTGATTTCAGGCCCAGCTCAATTTCCATTGAGCCACCTAGCTGTCCTTAATGTCTCCTAGACTAACAATATTTGGGGAGAGGAAGGGGGAAAATAGAGATCATTCAAATGTGGTACCCTTTCTCCGAGGAGACCAAAGTGGCCAGCCTCTAACACTGATCTCCTGGTTCTCTCTAGATAAAAATCTGAGTTTTCCTTTGAGAACAGCGAGTGGATTTATTATGGGTCTAGTGCCAAATTGAATAGTCCTGGTCCTGATTTGCTATGCAATTGGCATGCATTGCTTAATAAACTGATCTCCTTGGGAGCCCAGGGAAAAAAGAAGGGTAAGTGGAGGAGAATCTAGATTGATTCCTGTCTCCTTCAGTCCACATCTAAACAAAACCAAGTGGCATCTCACCTACGTGGGTAACATGTACATCCTTACTGATAAGAGATCCCATCAAAAGGAGAGAATGATTTAAAAAAAAAGCTGACCAGTTCATGTGGTGATAGTGAGATATTATCTTTGGAAAGTCCATATGTCTCGCAATGTCAAGAGAACAAGAGGAAGGCTACTCACCATGTTGGGTGCATCATGGGAGGATATGAATAGGAATTAAACAGGATGGGCAGGCAATCTGGATCGCAGATGGATTGCAATCTAAATTATTGGAAGGAATACCCATTCTGATAAGAGCACAAATCTCCTATGATTTTAGAGCAATCAAGTCTAGGGACATGACTGTTTTGTATTCTGTCCTCATGATACTATACACAATCTTGGATTCATTTTCTGGGTATCATCTTTCAGAAAGGTCATTGAAAAAATTAGACTTCATCTAGAGGGGGAAGACCCAGATGGTAAAGAGCCT
This sequence comes from Sminthopsis crassicaudata, assembly GCF_048593235.1. Classification (NCBI taxonomy): domain Eukaryota; kingdom Metazoa; phylum Chordata; class Mammalia; order Dasyuromorphia; family Dasyuridae; genus Sminthopsis; species Sminthopsis crassicaudata. The sequence continues at coordinate 609,037,333 of NC_133619.1, read as the reverse complement.
CAGGAGATGGAGATGTGTAACTGAGAGAGAGGAAGACTTAGAAGGGACATGAAATTTGCCTGCAAGTATTTGAAGAGCTGTCACAGAGGAAGAAGGAATAGACTCACTCTGCTTGGCAGAACTAGCATAGACTTAGCAATGATGTGTGGAAACTGCCAAGGCAGTTTCTGTTTAATGCAAGGAAAAATTTCCTCACAATTAAATCTGTCCTTAAGTGAAATAAGCTGTGTTATGAAGTTAAAATTGTGTTTTTTTGTAAAAACAGCTCACATTAATATGGGTTCTTTAAGATTTGCAAAGCATTTTACAGATATTATGTCATTTTTATTCCTATTTTTATCCCTGTTTTACTTGAGGCAGATAGATTAAAGGACTTATCCAGAGTCACATAGATTCAGTTTTTTTTGTCATCAGTAAAATGGCAATATTAAGAGCATAGCTCCCCATATGTGAGGACCAAAAGGGATAATATTTGCAAAGTGTTTTGTAAACTTTAATGTGATACATAAACACAAACTATTTTTATTATTCAGGCCCAAGTTTCCAGGTTCCAGGTCCAATTTCTTTTTCTTATATTATATTGCCTCTCCATGTCCATTAAACAATTTAATGTCTCTAGAATGGCCAATTCTGCCTAAATCTTTGCTTAGGAAAAAAAGCATCCCTTTCCCATATCCCATTGGGGGCCATCTCATTGTCATCTGAGAACAAGACACACTATTTTAAATGTGGAGAGGCTCACCAGAGAGTTGGTTAACAGGAGACTGGTTCAGAAGAACTAGAATCACTCATATAATGATCTCCTAAGGCATTGAAGGTCTTGGCATTGCATGGGCAGAAAGAATGCTCACACAAATCCAATCATCATAGTCTTCAAAGTGGGAAGTTCTGTGGACTCACTCTACCAGAGAGAGTTGGGTTACATCTCCTTCCTAGTATTCAAGGGGTACTCTTTTTGTGGTGAAATTTTTAATTTTTTTCCAAATTACACATAAAAATTATTTTTAACTTTCCCCCAATTTTGAGTACCAAATTCTTTTCCTCCCTCCCCTCTCTCTTCCCTGAGATAGTAAGCAATTAGATAATAGATTATACATATGTAGTCATCCAAAACATATTTCTAGTTAGCCATGTTATAAAGGAAAACAGACTCTCACCAAAAAAACCCCACAATATAAAGTTTTTTTTTTAAATACTTTGATCTATATTCAGACTCCATCAGTTCTTTCTCCAGAGGTGAGTAGCATTTTTTTTAACTTATCTTATTGTCAACAGTAATCCATCAACAACTATTTATTAATTGCCTAATACATACTAGGCACTGAGAATAGAAATACAAGGAATGAAAAAGTCTACTTTCTTTTTTCCAATAGTATTTTATTTTTCTAAATACACGTAAAGATAGTTTTCAACATTCATTTTTGTAGGAACATGTTCTAAATTTTTCTCCCACCCTCCTTCATTGAAACACATCCCAAAGCTGCAAGCAATCTGATAAAGGTCATATATGTATAATCTTTTTAGATATATTTCCATATTCATCATATTGTGCAAGAAAATCAGACCAAAAGGGGAAAGAAAACCATGAGAAAAATGCTACCCACCTCCAGAGAAAGAACTGATGGAGTCTGAATATAGATCAAAGTTTGTTTTTTAAAAACTTTTATCTTGTGGATTTTTTTTTGTGGGAAGGGATATGAATTTTCTTTTGCCATATGGCTAATTGGAAATATTTTTTTAATTTCTGCATATATATAAATCATTTATTGCTTTCTGTCTCAGAGAAGGGGAGGGGAAGGAGTATTTGGAACTCAAAATTGGGAGGGAGAAGTAAAATTGTTTTTACTGTAATTTGAAAAAAAAAAAGGTGAAAATACTATACTTCTAGCCATATTCAGTTTAGAATTCTCTCTCTGGACGTGATTGGTATTTTTCTTCCCAACTCCACTGGAATTGCCTTGAATCACCACATTGTTAAGAAGAGCCAAGTGCAACACAGTTGATCACCTCATAATCTCTCTGATACTGTATAAAATGTTCTCCTGCTTCTACCCACTTCACTCAGCATCAGTTCATGTGAGTCTCTCCAGACTTTTCTGAAATCAACCTTCTCATCATTTCTTATAGAGCAATAATATTCCATTCCATTCATATGTCATAACTTTATTCAGCCAGTTTTCAACCGATGGCCATTAATTCAATTTCCAGTTCCTTGACACTACAAAAATTAAAAAAAAAAAAAAAAGCTACTACACTTTTACATGGGATACAGACCCAGTAGGAGCACTGCTGGATCAAAGGGTATGCACAGTTTTATAGCCCTTTGGGTATTATTTCAAATTGCTCTCCAGAATGGCTGGATCATTTTTTAATTCCCCAAATAAAGCATTAGTTTCCCACATTGAACATGGCATTTTTTTTTATTACAAGTCCTTTGGAGTTGTCTTGGATCAGTTTATCTAATAACACTTTGACAGCTTTTTATCACTCCTTTTCTTTCCTGATCTTTCCCAGGATTATGAGACTGTCAACCAGGCAAATGGTCTTCCTAAGAATGGGACAATGATACTGGCTCAAGCTCTCAAAATTATGGGCTATCTTTTAATCAGCCAGACTTAATGTTGTTTTTGTTGTTGTTATTCAGCCGTGTCTGACTTTTTCTGAACCCATTTGGGATTTACTTATCAATAATACTGGAGTGGTTTGTTCTTTCCTTCTCCAGCTCATTTTACAGATGAGGAAACTGAGGCAAACAGGGGAAAGTGACAAGCACAGGATCACATACATTACAACTCTACTGCAGAGAGCTCAGCTCTGTGGGGCTGACCACATTGTCTGAATGCCAAATGTACACTTGCCAAAAAGATCCTTTTATGGAGAACTCACACAGAGGCATTCAGAAAAAGCAATACAAGGAGACTCTCAAGATCTCTCTTAAGAACTTTAGAATCTCTTACGAGATACTGGCATGGGACCATTCAGCAAGGCGTGCTCTCATCAGAGAAGATGCTAGGCTCTATGAACAAAGCAGAATTGAATTAGCCCAAAGGAAATGAGAGATGCACTAAGTTAGAGAATCCACCCCAGATGTCCCTAGGGATTATTTGTGTCTGACCTGTGGCAGGGCATTCTGAGCTCGTATTGGTCTGATCAGCCACAGTTAGACTCATGGCAACTGGACTCTAACATAACGATGTCCTTTTGGTTCTCTTCAAGAACAATAAGGTGGACACAGTGCATCGGGAGATTGAGGCCCAGAAGTAATTTCTGTGGATATTAGGACTGCCCTTGGGCGGGATCCTGGCCATATTGAGATAGTTTTGTAATGGGTGACTCTCTCGCTGATTGGCTGTGTGTGTGACCTCACAGGCCCTATGTAAGCCCACTGCAGGCAGCAACCGCCCTCTTTAACCTCGTGCTCTTGACCCTGGCTCCCTAGCCTGGGTGGCCAAGCCAAGATGGGTAGCCAAAAGAGGTAAGGGTTTTGGTAGTGAACACATGGGTCTTCTGACCAGGTGTTCACCAGGGAACCAACAAGTCAGGGCATCAGTCAGGGCATTATGTGAGTAGGTATAATAAAGGCTTTTAAGATTACACGTGGTTGTTCTTGAGTGCGCTACCGGTTACTAAGCTATAGATTCAAGAGATTGTGGCCAGAGACCTTAGAAGGCCTCAGAGGAGGCGAGCCGGGTAGAGCTCACACTGCAAAGGACAGTGGTCAAAGGTGCTCTGGTGGGTCTAGGACAGACTAGTAATTGTAACTGCCAGGAGAGCACGTTACAATTTTCCAACAAGTAGATTAAGTGTCTAGAGGAAAGAGGGCCTAGACTAATATAACAAAGGGTTAACTCATGACTTTTGGTTACTAGGAGCCCTTTAACTATTATCTGTGACATAGTACCTGAATTCAGATCTTTACTATCAAGTCTCTTAATCTTGCTCAGTCTCAGTTTCCTCATCTGCAAAATGGAGATAAAAATAGCACCCACCTCCCAAAGTTGTTGTGAGGATCAAATAAGATAATAATTATATGAGAGCTCTATAAGTGTTTATTGTTGTTGTTATTATCTCCTTTATGGTAAACTCAAAAGTTTAATGTAAAGTTTAATTTAAAAGTATAATTTCCTTCTCTCCAGTCTGTCCTTTGCTTCCATTGCCGATTCTATTTTCAGATGACCCGGGGAGGATAGTAGGAGTCTGACGGGGAAGACATGAAATCTGAAATCCTCTGGTTCACAGGGTCTTCTCTGGTCAAAGCCATGGGGGCAATGAGGACCTAGGCCTCTCCTTTTCAGTGGTGTGAGCTGGAGTATTGCACTTGCTCCAAAGTCGGGAATGACCCCAGCGCTAACCTAGCTTGATAATTTAGAGTTGAGTGCTAGGACACGACCAAGTTTCCTCCTCTCAGCCCCATCTAATGTTCCAAATGCTTTTTATATTTCCTTTGTAATGTTCCAAATACTTTTTATATTTAATCTAAAGCCTATGATTATTCCAAAGGACTCATGATGAAAAAGGCTATCCACCTCTAGAGAGAAAACTAATGAACTCAGAGTGCAAACTGAAGTATAATTCTTTCACTTTTTTCATGCTTTTTTGTGATGTGGCCAATATGGAAGTATATTTTGCATAATTTCACATGTATAATTAATGTCATATTCCTTGCCTTCTTAATGGGTGGGGGAAGGGCAGGAGGGAGGAAGAGAATTTAGAACTCAAAATTTAAGGAAAAAATGTTAACAAATAAATAATAATTCTTTTAAAAAGTAAAACTTGAGATTACTTGAAATTTATGCTATAACTGAGGTAGGTTGAGATTTGCCCTTATCTTGTTAAGCTATTAGGGTAGCTTATCACTTTAAGTCAGATAAGGTAACAAGTAAATCATCCAACCCCATCATTCTATTAGCAATGATAAAGAAGCTGTTTGGAGAGGTGAGAAAGTAGCAGATTGTGGAATCCAAATGTTTGGGCTCCAAGTTAGATAGTGCTTTGATTAGAGGACTTTGGCCCTCTCCTAGTTCCATCCCAGCTTGGCTATTTCTGGTAATAAAGAATGCCATCTCCACATGAGCATCTGTCACCCAGCTCTGCAGTGGCTGGAAGGATCTGGGAATTCCTGGGAAGCCACTGATATTCCTTGACTCTTTCTCTGGCCACCAGTCTAGATCAAATCCCTCCAGGAGAGCCCCTCTCTTAGATACTGCTCAATAATTTATGCTCATTATAGAAATCTAGGTTCTTTTTATCCCCAAAACAATTGAGAATGTGGTAGTAGTTATTGTTTGTCCTTTATTCTCAGGAGGACCAATGACATCAGTAAGGTGACGCCGTGACATGCAAGTGAATTGGATTGAAATGAGGGAGGGCTGTGCAAGGTCATCTGCCTCACTTTCCCCTCCAGAGCCATCTGGGTCCAATGGCAAAATATAGATCAGGATAACTGGAGGTGTCCCTAAATGCAATGGGAGTCTTGGCCTTTTTTAAGATCAGATCTTTCTTGGGGAAGGGAAGGGGGGTGTTCAGGAAAAGATTCAGGAAAGGGCTTGAAAAGGAAGATCTGCTACATCTTATCTGTGTGACTTTGAACAAGTCTCACTCTGGCTCTAAATGTCCTTATCTGTAATTTGAAAAAATTTCTGGTTGTTCAGTAGTGTTTGACTCTTTATTATCCCATCTGGGATTTTCTTGACAAAGAAATTGGAGTAGATGACTCTTCCGGATTCCAGGAAACTGGGAGCTCTATCCATTACACCATTTAGCTACTCTACCTGACTTTAAGGCACATCTAAAAGTGAATGGGCCAAATAAGAGAATTTTATGGGCTTCCCACCAATTGTCCAAGATGTTGGAGAGGAGATCTCTGTTCAACTCAGTATTGGACCATTGTTTCCTGAGTTTCCTTCCAAATCTAACTGATTCTGGGACCTGTGAGAAGTCAAGTAGCAATCCTTTATCAAGAAATTGGGGGGGGGGAGATACAGACAGACAGAAAAAGAGACAGACAGATGGACAGAGAGAAGAGACAGAGAGAAGAGACAGAGAGACAAAGAGACAGAAAGATAGAGATAAAGATAGACACAGAGAGAAAGAGAGGAGGGAGAGACAGAGAGACAGAGAGAGAAAGAGGAGGGAGACAGAGAGAGAAGGAGGAGGGAGAGACAGACAGAGAGAGAGAGACATAGAGAGACAGACAGACAGACATAGAGAGAAAGAGGAGGGAGAGACAGACAGAGACATAGAGAGAGACAGACAGATAGACAGACATAGAGAGAAAGAGGAGGGAGAGAGAGACAGTCAGAGGACATAGACAGACAGAAAGACAGAGGGAGAGAGAGATAAGAGCCAGAAACAGAGAGATAGCTCATCAATATCAGTATCAATGGGTATGGATAAGACAAAGGAGACAAAGGAGCAATCAGATAGTAGAACCAGGAGAGAATGGTATGATAAAAACAAAGGAAAGAAAATACTTAGGAGGAAGTCAGCTAGGGAACAAACATTTATTAAATGCATACATTCTAGTGGTAGAAGACAACACATGAAAAAGAGTCAGGGACCAGAGTGAAGTACTCAGTCACAGAGAAAGACCCAAATGGAGTCTGGAGAAGGATAAAGACAAGGCTGGCTTGGGTGTACTCTTCTTAACCTGAGGTCCTGAGAGAAGCCCTCCAATGAGCCTTGCCACAAGCAGCCCAAAAGTCAAAGGGGATAAAAGAACAATTTCATTAGAGAGATTCAGTCATGAGAATGTAAAGAGTTGAGAAGTGAGTGAGTAGTGAGGAAATGAGGGCAGAGAGGAGAGACAGACATTTTTTTCCCTAGAAGTTTGGCAATGAAAGGCAGGAAAAATATAGGACAATGGCTTCAGGGGATGGTAGGGACAAGTGAAGGGTGTGTGTGCATGTGTGTGTGTTGTGTGTATGGGGAGAGCTGGACGTGCTTGGAGACAGCAGGGGAAGATGTCAGTAAAAATGAAAAATCCTGAAGATGAGAGAGAGGGAATGATCAAAAGGCTGAGCTACCTGAGGAGACAGGTGGGGAAGGGAGAGGAGGGGAGAGGGATCAAGGGCCCACCCAGGCAAAGAGGCTGATTCTGACCAGGTGAAAGGCCACCTCATCCTTGGGGATGGCAGCAAAGATTTAGAAGAGAGGCCAAAGCAAAGGAGGTGGATTAGGAGAACAGAGAAAGATAGGATTGGATATCGAGATAAAGAAGAAAAAATAATTAAGGAAGGATGAGGCAAAGGGAACATGGGAAAGCCAGGAAAATATGATTAGGGAAGAAGTTCAGTACCATGAAAGTGGTGCAGTTATGGAGGATGGTGAGATTTAAGCTATGCTGACCCTTGTGAGTGGTGTAGTGAAGGCGAAGAGAGCCGAAGTTAACCATGGGGAGACCAGGGTGGAAGAGGGAGAGCAAATGATGAGGTAGAAGATGTGAACCAGGTGAACTCCTTGAGAAAGGAAGCAGCAGGGTGGTGTAGTGGATGGAGAAGAGACTTGGGTTGACGAAGGGTGAATCCACCTGTGTGACCCTTAGCAAATTGCTCTCCTTCTCTGGACTTCAGGTTCTTCAACCAGAGTGGGGGTTAGACTTGACCTCCATCTGATTGTGGTGCTAGTATCTTATGACCTAATGCAATTGATAGATGACATTGGGAACAAATGATAGAGATTTAATTTAATACACATTAATTAAGAAAGGTGCTGTATGGGAATGAGACTTCAGGAATAGTAGCAAGGAGAAGGGATTTGGTCTCAATACAAAGCACCTCTGAATCACAGAGATTAAGGTGGCAGCAGAAAGTGTCACTTTGTTTTCTTTCTATCGATGAACTACATTATCAGAGTGGCAACACACTGGGAAACTGTAGTGACTGAGGGCACATGAATCAGTCAGCCAGTCAATAAACACTTATGAAGAACCTAATAGGTGCCAGGCACCATAGTACAGTCCCTCCCCTCAAGGAGCTTACAATCTAATGGATAAGACAAGAAGAAAAAGAAAAAAATATATAAGGCACAGTCAGATTGAATAGGAAAAGATGGGAGCAATAGTTTTGTGTCTTTATCTAGCCCTCAGGGAGCGAGGGATCAAGCTGTCAAAGGAAGGGACAGATTGAGTGTGCAGGATAGTAAACACCTGGCAACAAGATTTCTGGCTCAGGATGCTGAATTCACACTCAGCATCGGTTCCAGGATGAAACCCACCCAGAAGACCCATTCATAGAGAATGCACTAGGCTCAGGATAGGGTCAGGAGTCTCTGAAGTGGTTGGGGAACTTGGTAGCAGATCCCCCTCTCTGGGGAAATGACCTTTTACTGCTCCCAGAGCCATATTCAGGTTCGTAAGTAATCCCAGGAGTTAGTTACTTCAATAATACCTAGCAGAAATCCTCTCCCCAATATTCTGGGCCAACGGTGGGGACGCCCACAACATTCTTTAATATAGCCCATTTGCTGTTAGTTGAAGGGAAGCTAGGGATAGGATGCTGGCTGGACTTAGAGAGACTCATGGTCCTGATTTGATCGCCCTCAGATACTTAAAATCTGTGTAATCCTGAGCAAATCACTTAACCCTTTTGGCCTCAGTTTCCTCATCTGTAAAATGAGCTGAAGAAGGAAACAGTAATCTACTCCAGTATCTCTGTCAAGAAATGGGATTAGAAACAATTGAAATAACTAAAGAATAACAACAAAATCAGCAAGTTTTTCCATATATGGAGCTGAAATATTCCTAGCTGCAATTTCTACCCATTGGTTCTGTTTCTACCCTTTGGGGCCAAGTAGAAACAGTCTTATTTTTTTCACATGACAGCCTTCAAATGTTCCCTCCCACGTTTCTAGGTTAAACATCCCTAGTTCTTTCAATTGATCCTTGTATGGCAGAATTCCCAGTTCCCTCATCACTCTATTCACCCTCCTCTGGCTCTTTTCCAGTTTGTTGATGTCCTTCCTAAAATGTGGTTTCCAGAATTGAACATAATACTTGTTAACACGATCAGGAGAACAGACTAGTTGGGCTGTGTATGAAGAGGGAAGGTAGCGGCTGGGTCAATAAGCCTAATGAGACCTTCAGCCTTTCATTCTAAGGCTACCTACAAGCAGCATTTAAAAAAAAAATCTTGAAGAGCCGGCTCTAAGCTGCTTTTCATTAACAGACCCTTCAAAACTATTTTGATGGAATTTAGTGTGTTGATAGGAGACGGTAAGAAAAGGTAATGAAAGCTGCATTAATTACATCACCTACTAAGTGTCATGCATTGTGATAAGCATTTTACAAATATTATCTCATTTGATCATCACAATAACTCTTCCAGATAGATGCTATTTTTATCTTAATTAAAGAAGCTGAGATTAAAAGACTTATTTAGGTTACACAGTTAGGTGACATTTTAACTCAGATCCTCCTGAATCCAGACATCTCTAAAACATGGTGTCTTTATTACAGCAGAGCCCTGTAGTTTTCCTTGGGTGGATCTGTGTGTTTCTATTTATATTTTCCTGGGCTGTGTTCATTCTCAGGGAAAGGTTTGTGCATTTGACCATGCAGTATATTGCCCAAGATCTTGGTTGCATAGTACACTAAAAGGCTGGGCAATGGTAAATATGTTCTTCAAATTCAATGACTCAGATTTCATCCTTGAAAATGCCCTCTGATGATTCAGGTCAGTTCTAGTGGTCTTGTGATGGAGAGAGACATCTGTACCCAGAATAAGGACGGTGGAAAGACTGAATACGGATCACAATGTAATATTTTCACTTTTTATTGTTGTTTGTTTGCATTTTGTTTTTTTTTTCTTATTTTTCCATTTTTGATCTGATTTTTCTTGTGCAACATGATAATTGAGGAAATATATATAGAAAAATTTTACATGTTTAACATATATTGTATTACTTGCTGAATAAGGAAGGGGGTAGGGGGAAAGAAAGGGAAAAAATTGGAACAAAAGGTTTTGCAAGAGTGAATGTTGAAAATTATCTATGTATATGTTTTGAAAATAAAAAGTTTAATTAAAAAATGCCCTCTGGAAGGAAAGGGACCTACATGTGCAAAAATGTTTGTGACAGCCCTTTTCATAGTGGCAAGAAACTGTAAACTGAATGGATGCCCATCAAACGGAGAATGGCTGAATAAATTATGGTATATGAGTGTTATGGAATATTATTGTTCTATAGGAAGTGATGAGCAGGATGATTTCAGAGAGGCCTGGAGAGACTTACAGGAACTGATGCTCAGTGAAATGAGCAGAACCAGGAGATCGTTGTACACAGCAACACCAATATTATACGATGATCAATTCTGATGAACGTGACTCTTTCCAGAGATGAGATGATTCAGGCCAGTTCCAATAGTCTTGTGATGAAGAGAGCCATCTACACCTAAAGAGAGGACCATGAGAAATGAATATGGATCACAACATAACATTCTTACTCTTTCTGTTGTTGTTCACTTGCATTTTGTTTTCTTACTCATTTATTTTCTTTTTTTGATCTGATTTTTCTTGTGCAGCAAGAGAATTGTATAAATATGTTTATATATATATATATATTGGATTTCACATATATTTTAACATGTTTAACATATATTGGATTGCTTGCCATCTAGGGGAAGAGATGGGGGAAGGAGGAGAAAATCTGAAACACAAGGCTATGCAAGGGTCAATGTTGTCAAATTATCTGTGCATATGTTTTGAAAATAAAAATATTTTTTTTAAAAATGGCCTCTGACCTCTAGTGATATAATGGATTAGTATACAATACTTATTAAAAAATACTTTCTAAGATTAAAAAAAAAAAGGAAAAGGACCCACATGTGTAAAGATGTTTGTGGCAGCCCTCTTTGTAGTGGCCAGAAACTAGAAACTGAATAGATGCCCATCAGTTAGAGAATGGCTGAATAAATTGTGGTATATGAATGTTATGGAATATTATTGTTCTGTAAGAAATGACCAGCAGTTGGAAAAAGATGAGCAGTATGCTTTCAGGGAAAAAAAATCCTGGAAAGTGCTCCATGAAAAAAGTGAAATATATTGTATTCAAAGTAGTAGCAACGTTCTGGCATGATGAACTGTAAATGACTTTGTTATTCTCAGTACTATAATCATCCACACCTTCTCTGAAGGACTTATGATGAAAAAAAAACTATTCATACCCAGAAAGGAACTGATTGAGCCTGAATATAGATCAGAGCATTCTCTACTACTCTCTCCATCTTCTATTTCATTTTTAACTTAATTTTTCTTGAGGGTTTTTATTTTCATTAGTGTGGGTCATCTCTGCTTTCTTTTACAACTTGACCTTTATGGAAATATTTTGAATAACTTCACATGTGTTTTCCTAATTGTGGGTGGGGATAAGGGCTGAGAATTTAGAACTCAAAAATCTTAAAAATGAATGTAAAAATTTTGTTTTGAATGTAACTGGGGAAAATATTAAATAAAAAAAATTTTAAAGACAAAAAAAAAAGAAATGATCTGCAGGATGATTTTAGATAGGCCTAGAGAAGCTTACATGAACTGATACTAAATCAGATGAGTAGAACAAAGAGAACATTATACACAGCAACAAGAAGATTAAGTGATGATCAATTCTGATGGACTTGGCTCTTTTCAACAATGAGGTGATTCAGGCCAATCCCGATAGATTTGTGATGGAGAGAGCCATCTGCACTCAGAGGGAGGACTGTGGGGACTGAATGTGGACCAGAGCATAGTATTTTCACCTTTTTGTTGTTTGTTTGTTTGTTTGTTTTTTCTTTCTCATTTTTTTCCTTTTTGATCTAATTGTTTTTGTGCAGCATGATAAATGTGGAAATATGCAAAAAAGAATCACCCATGTTTAACCTATATTGGATTACTTGCTGTCTGGGGAGGGGGTGAGGGGAAGGGAGGGAGAAAAATTTGGAACAAAAGGTTTTGCAAGAGTGAATGTTGGGGCAACTAGGTGGCGCAGTGGATAGAGCATCAGCTCTGAAGTCAGGAGGACCTGAGTTCAAATTTGATCTCAGATATTTAGCGCTTCCTGGCTGTGTGACCCTGGGCAAGTCACTTGACCCCAATTGCCTCAATTAAAAACAAAAAGTGAATGTTGAAAACTATTTTTGCATATATTTTGAAAATAAAAAGTTATTATTAAAAAAAATACCCTCAGTTCTTTTCTATTTTTCCGATTGGGACCTGGAACAACTAACAAAACTGGATGTCTTCAGACAAAGGCTAAGAAACATAGGGGCAATCAGTCCCTTCCCTATGGACATGATGTCTTTATACCTACAACTTAAGATTAGGTGCCTTATAGTTTAATTTCTTGTATGCATGTTTTGGTTCATTTTGAGAGTGGGATTTCCCAGAAGACATCAAACAGGGTCTTGTCCCATATCTTTGTCTCTTGTACACAAAGGATGTTTGCTAATTATCAAATGGTAAGATATATGCAAAAAGTACTGGAACTGGAAGGCAGAGGACCTATCAATCAGTCAACAAATATTTATTAAGCACCTGTTGTGTGCCAGGAACCATCCTAAGTGTTAAGGCTACAATCCCTGCCCTCCACGAGCTCACAGTCCAGTGGAGGATAAATTGGAGATGATCAACCAAGGAAATGCACTAGAATGAAGGAGCATTGGGAATGGCTTTCTGTAGAAGCAGGATTTTATCTAAGCCTAGGAGGAAGCCAGGAGACAGAGGTGAAGAGCAAGAAATTCCTGACTTGAGCACAGCCAAGGAAATTGTCCAAAGTCGGGAGATGGAAAGTCTTATTCCAGCCAGGAAGCTGGAGTCACTGGATCACTGCGTCCCCTTTCTACCTGCCTGACTTTGGGCAAACAACTTAACCTCTCTGAACCTCTGAAAATGAGAGGTTGGACAAGATGATCCCTTCCAAATACAGATGTGTGAACCTGTTTTCAAATATATAAAAGGCCTTCAGAGGGACCTTCCTAACAATTCTGTGGTGCCTCAATGGTCCTACCTTCTACTAAATGTCTGAAGTCCCTCTGCCCAAATGCCTCTAGTAGTGCAGAGGTACTTATTTTGAAAGCACCTGTTGGACAGCTCTGATTTTTAGAAAATCCTATATCTATTGAGCTGAAATCTGTCTCGTGATGGAGACAATATGTTTATTGTCTGAGGACCAGTCATTTCTAAGTTCCAAGTAGTTCATTATCAGGTTGATCACAAGTTGATGAACCTTTCGACCAAAGCAACTCCAAAGACTATCTCCTAAGGCACAGCAAGGCTACACTCTATATCCATGGAAGGAAGACTCAGCAGAAAAATCACCAGTTCTCCTTGTATACCACATGACCCCAGAGGATATAACAAAGACCAATGTGTAAAAGTCAAAGGAGACAGGTTTTAGTTCAACAGATAGGATAATTTTTTTTATTATTTTTAAATCAAACATTTTCTTTCTCTTTCTCTCTCTCTCTCTCTGTCTTTGTCTCTCTCTCTCCTCTCTGTCTCTCTCTCTGTCTCTCTCTGTCTCTCTCTTTGTCCCTGTCTCTATCTCTCTCCTTCTCTCTCTGTCTCTCTCTCTTTCTTTGTCTTTCTCTGTCTCTCTGTCTCTCTCTCTCTCTCTTTGTTCCTGTCTCTGTCTCTCTCCTTCTCTCTCTCTCTCTGTCTCTCTCTCTTTCTTTGTCTCTCTCTGTCTCTCTCTCTCTCTCTCTTTGTTCCTGTCTCTGTCTCTCTCCTTCTCTCTCTCTGTCTCTCTCTCTCTTTCTTTGTCTCTCTCTCTCTGTCTCTCTGTCTCTCTCCTTCTCTCTCTCTCTCTCTCTCTCTCTCTCTCTCTGTCTCTCTCTCTCTCTCTCTCTCTGTCTCTCTCTCACACACACACACACACACACACACACTAAATTGGAAGTCATCAACAGAGGGAATTCTTACATTCAGGAGCCAGTGGGACTAAATGACCTCCAAATTCCTTTCACTAAGCTTAAATGTGGGGGGAAAGAAGCTTCTGCTTCTGCTTTGGCTTCAAGGATGTGTGATTTCTTAGCTGTGAATCCCTTAGACCACTCTGTGATTAGGTGATATGGATAGAAGCCAGGAGATGAAAGTTCATCTCCATCCTCAGATACTCCCTTAGTGTGTGCTCTTGTTCAAGCCTTTTAACCATGCCTACCTCAGTTATCTCAACTGCAAAATGGGGATAATTAATAATAGCACCTAGCTCCCAGGGTTGTCATGAAGATCAAATAAGATAATATTTCTAAAATGCTTAGCATAGTGACTGACAAAAAGTAGGAGTACTTAATAAATGCTTGGTTTTTTCCTTCCTTTCTTCCTTCCTCCCTCCCTCTTTCTTCTTCCTTCCCTCCCTTCTTTACTTTCTTTTTCCTTCTTTCCCTCCCCTCTCTTTCCTTCTTTTTTCTTCCTTCCTTCCTTCCCTCCCTTTCTTCCTCCTTCTCTCCCTCTCCCTTTCCTTTCTACTTCCTTTCCTTCTTCCCTCCCTCCTTTCTCCCTTCCTTCTACCTTCCCTCCCTCCTTTCCTTTCTTTTTCCTTCCTCCCCTCCCCTTTCTTCCTTTCCTTTTTTTCTTCCTTCCTTTTTCCTTCCTTCATTCCCTCCCTTTCTTCCTCCTCCCCTCCCTTATCCCCTTCCCTTTCTTTTTCCTCTCCATCTTCCCTCCTTCCCTTTCTCCTTTCCTTCTTCCTTCCCTCTCTCCTTTCCTTTTCCCCCTTCCCTCCCTCTCTCCTTTCCTTCCTTTTCCTTCCTTCCTTCTTCCTTCTCTCTCTCCCTTTCTTCTTTTCTCCCTTCTTTTCTCCCTCTCTTCTTCCCTCCTTCCCTTCCTTCCTTCCTCTTTTCATTCCCCTCTCCTTTTCTCCCTTCCTTCCTCTTCTTTGCTTTCTTTGATGAACAAATTTCTTGAATCACTATGGTTCCAACAATTCATCATCCTATGGATCAGTTGGATAATAAGCCTGACTTCAGCTAGGAAGTTCCATGTACCACATACATGAGTCTGAGCTTGTGCTCAAAGACTTTTGTAACTTGGTAAAACTTGCCATAGTTTGACCATTGAGAAGGCAGGGTCACCTTCATACCCAGTGAAGCATCATCAGGGGAAACCTATTGCAGTACAAGTTTTTATCATGCTCTAGTGGAAGGCTGGCTAAGTTAGGAGTTAGGAGATGTGTCTAGTCCCAGCTTTGTCATGAATGCTCTTGTGTGACCTTGGGCAACTGGCTTCATTCTGTGGGCTTTGGGATCCTTCTTTTTAAAATGGAGGCATTGGGCCAAATGACCTCTAACTCCCTTTCCATCTCTAAAGTTTTCTGAATCCTAAAAGAAGGCTAGCAGAGTTATTTGAGAGTGTCAGTCTCTTAAGTCTCAGGCTGGCAGCTGCTCTCCTCCCAATCTTTTCGCACCTGAAATGGATGAGAAGCCTACTGACCTTTCTGCCTCATTTAGCAAATTCCTACAGCCTCCGCCACTGAGATTTCCTGGCCTCTGCCAAGCAGGCTCTGAAGAAAGCAATATGAGTCCCAATTCCCTGGGCCTACAGAAAAGTACAGAGCTGGTCTCATAATTAGAATATCAGGGAATGGGACGCCAAGGGCCGGACGCCAGCTCTGATAAATATGTGGCATATGGTGTGCACACGGCAAACCCGACTTTGGCTCCCTACAAATGACACCAGCGACACAGGGAATTACGGGAACATTTGACCAGTCAGCAGTCACTGCAGAAGGTGCTATTTACAGAAGTCAGCTAAGCTGATAGAGATCCTGGAAATGATCTTTGTGGAAGGGGGAGAGAAGGAAGGAAGGAAGCACAAAGGGAAACACACACACACACACACACACACACACACACACACCATTCAAAAGTAGAACTAGATTTTCCTGGGAAAATAACACAGTAGGAATAATGTACAACCTATCAATATACTTTAGGAACATAGGATTTAGAGGTTATCAGGAAGCAGGATCCAGGGGAAACAGAGAAAAGAAGATATTAAATACAATTTCTACTAGCAAGTTTAGAATTAAAAGCTATTTTAGAAAATTTTCTTTAGAACTAAAGATAGTTAAAGGGCCTTAGAATACAGGATGTTTCTTTTTTTCTTTTTTTTTCCTGAGGCTGGGGTTAAGTGACTTGCCCAGGGTCACACAATTAGGAAGTGTTAAGTGTCTGAGATCAGATTTGAACTGGGTCCTCCTGAATTCAGGGCTGGTGCTCTATCCACTGCACCACCTAGCTGCCCCCAGGATATTTCTAAAAGGAACCCAGAAATTTTGGAGTTGGAAGGGGCTTTAGAACAGGCCCCTGTCTTGTCAGAGAGAAGAGGGGCCTTGGGACCCAGACTATCACAGCTGAGAGGACCCTTAGAACCCAAGATGTCAGAGCTGGGAGGGTCCTTAGAACCCAGGATATCAGAGCTGGGAGGGCCCTTAGAACCCAGGATGTCAGAGCTGGGGGGGCCCTTAGAACCCAGGATGTCAGAGCTAGGAGGGCCCTTAGAACCCAGGATGTCAGAGCTGGGAGGGCCCTTAGAACCTGGGAGGTCAGGGCTGGGAGGACCCTTAGAACCCAGGAGGTCAGAGCTGGGAGGGCCCTTAGAACCCAGGAGGTCAGAGCTGGGAGGGCCCTTAGAACCCAGGAGGTCAGAGCTGGGAGGGCCCTTAGAACCCAGGAGGTCAGAGCTGGGAGGGCCCTTAGAACAGAATGTCAGAGCAGACCCTCTGAGCTCTGACAGTCTCTGACCAGCTTCAGCTCTCCCTCTCCTGCAGTCTATTCCTACCTATTATTACCTTCTACTCCCTAGTGAGGAGTATGGATAACCGAAGGAAATTGAAGCAATTGCTCTCTGTTCATGCTGAGCTGAAGAAAGACTGCTGTAAATACACAAAGCAGGCAGAATCAGGGCTAAAGAACCCTGGGCCCAGAGTGTGAAGCGAGGAAGACTAGGTCCCCGGGGAAGAAGGCTGCAGCAGATTACCCTACTAAGTACTCTGACATGCAGCCCTGAGCAGAGGTGGGGTGGGGAAGGCTGTTCAGGATGAGAGAAAGGCAAAGCTTCCCCCATTATATGTAGAAGGGCTCTTGAGACTAGAAGTGCCTGGGAGCAGACAATGCCTGAACTGGGAGGGGCACTGGACTCAGGTCCAGAAACCAGGAGGATTGGGGTGGAATGGGACTCTATCGCCAACTTGAGCAAGGCTCTTCTATTTTCTAGTCCTTAGCTTCCTGCTCTACAAGCCAAAAGACCTGAAAGACCATTCTAGCCATTTCTTCACTAGCTGCCCTACCCCTGAGGCACCTGAGTTCGAACATTTACTAACTCTGTGACCCTAAGAAAGATGCCTCAGTTTCTTCAACTATATATTGGGGATCATAGTAGCACCTGCCTTCCAGAACATAATTACAGAGTGTAGCATAGTGCGCAGCACATAGAAGGCACTTAATGCTTATTTTCTTCTGTTGTATCCCCTCCCAAAGACCCTGGAGAACTTAACACTTTCAGCTCAAGGACTCCCACAGATCCTAATCTGCCAGCACCTCACTTGGCTCTGGATGCTATAGTTCATCTTATGTGCCATCCTGCCAAAGTGTAGGTATCACAGGCTCCCACCCTCCACCTCCCTTTCCATTTCTGGAAACATAATCAAATCAATACTTATTTAGGTCCTGAAAAGGGATTGTATGTATGTATGTATGTGTATTTATAAACATGTATATATTGTGTCATATGTCATATCACATATATGTTGCTCAGTTGCTTTCAGTTATTTCTATCTCTTACCCCATTTGCACATTTCTTGGCAGAGATCCTATAATGGTTTGCTATTTCCTTCTCTAGCCTTTACCAATGAGGAAACTGAGGCAGACAGGGTAAAATGACTTGCCCAGGTCACACAGCTTGTAAATGTCTAAAGCTGGATTTGAACTCAGGAAGATGAGTCTTTCTGACTCCAGACCCAGCACTCTATCTGCTCTGCAATTATATTTATATATACACACAAGCACATATATACATATGTATATATACACATATTTATAAAAGCATAAGTATATGTATGTGTACATATATGGGTATATGTACATGCATATAAACATATATATATGTATATATATACATATACATATATATATATATATAAATACAACACTATTTAATATATAATTATGATATAAATCCTCCCAGGACTGCACATACCATTCCAATGATTTTCTAAACAAAAGACCGCTTCCTGATCACCCTTCCACCACATGTATTGTCTCCAATGGAATATAAGCTCCTTGAGGGCAGGGAATTCTTTTTTTCCTTCTCTTTTTCCATGCTTGGTGCTCCATAAAATACCTAGCACAGAAACAGGACAATCTCCTGTGCTTTCACTGATATTGGGAACTCCTGGAAAGGGAAACTTCTTTCACTGGTACAGATCAGCATCTTTTCTGCAATATCTCATCTCAGATTATTGTCTAGACTACAGTGATGAAGGATGAAGTGACAGTGCCCAGTCACACAACATATTCCTCTGGGATAGGATGTGAGTGCAAGTTCTCCTGATTCCTTATGGCTTCTTACTTAATCATAGCTTTGTCATTCATTCCCATACCCAACTCAATGTGGGCTAGAATCCATTCTACAAATGTATGATTTTGTGCATTTATTACTTGTGTGAGGTGAGACAAATCACGTATATGCCAGTTTCCTTTTATATAAAATAAGTATAAAAAATTACCTGGAAGGGACCTTAGATATCACTTAATGCTAAGGATCATTAACTTAGGGCAGCATTCTCTTCTTGTCCATGCTTTCCTATAAGGCTCATGATAGAGGTTTACTTTTCCCCCTTCCTCTTCAGAGACTGTTACACATTTGCAATCAAAAAAACAAACAAACAAAAAAAACACCACAGGAAGAATATTAATAGTAAGAAGACAACAAACATTTATTAAACACTTACCGGGTTCCAGGCACTGGGGCTAAGTGTTAGGATATGGATAAGAATAAAAAAAAAGAAAGTCTCATGCTCAATGTAGGGCTTGGAAAAGTCACTCAGGAATAAAAAAAACAGGAATAGGTTGTAATCTCCATCACTGGGGGGACAGCAAAGATCCACTGAGGCAATAGTAGTGGCAGTAATAATATTAATAATCAGCATTCTATTATTTAGGGCATGCAAAACCAGTTTACATATTTTGCCTTATTTTATCCTCAGAACAACATTTGGAGGCAGGTATTATTATTACTCCTATCTTGCAGTTGAGGAAACTGAGGCAGACAGTAGTTAAATATCCTAGTCCCATAGCTAATATTTGAGCTAGAATTTAAACTCAGATATTCCTGACTCAAGGTGAAATGCTCTATTGTCTGTGCTATTTGTAATACAGGTAGTGACATTCTAAAAAAGGAAGCAGTGATGACCCAAAGCTACTATAGTCTAGTCATGTCCCACTAACCCAATTTTGTCTTTTAACAAGGTTTCTCTAGTGGTAGATCAAAAGACACTGTAGTAGGTGGATAGGGCATTAGCTTTGAAATCAGGAAAATCTGGGTTCAAATCCAGTCTCCAACTTTTACTGGCTATGTGATTCTGGAAAAGTCATTTCATCTACCAAAGTCTTGGTTCCTTTATCTGTAAAATGGAAAGAATAATACTTGTAGTACATGGGGTTCCCCCACCTTGAGGCTCTAAGGTGATAATGGAAAGAAACTTCAGGACTTCTGGCCAAGATGGCGGCGTGGAGGCAGACAGCTGCTTGAGCTCCATGCTTTCTCTCAAGACTTACTTCATGACAAGCCTCAGAGTTAATGCTTGACCAGAAAAGAAACCCACAAATAATCACCAAGAGAAGACATCCTTGAAATTCGCCAGAGAAGGTCTGTATTTGCTTGGGGGAGGGTTGAACAGACTGGGTGCAGACTGAGGGCAGGCAGCCAGAGTGAGACAGACAGTTCACACAGTTCAGACCAGAGGGGGGAAGGGTAAGATCTCTGCTGTTTCTGTGAAAAGGCTTTTACCCCAGTGTGGATGTTCCGTCTTGGCAGTAAGCCAG
Organism: Sminthopsis crassicaudata; assembly: GCF_048593235.1. Classification (NCBI taxonomy): domain Eukaryota; kingdom Metazoa; phylum Chordata; class Mammalia; order Dasyuromorphia; family Dasyuridae; genus Sminthopsis; species Sminthopsis crassicaudata. The sequence continues at coordinate 609,017,322 of NC_133619.1, read as the reverse complement.
GAGCAATGGAGAGGGTGTAAACACCAGAGGTGAAAATTAAAACCCGGGAAAGCTAGCGTCTCTCTCGGAACCCAGCCACCCCCAACCCCCACCTGGACTGACTCAGTTCAAAAGGGCTCTAACCATTGGCAGCTTCTGTATGGAGAGAGAGCAGACTTCAAATACTGAGGAGACTAAAAACAGACTGTCCCCAGAGGAATCCCCTAAGGGGAATATGAGCTGCTCCTCAATACAAAAGAATCTCATGGAGCAGATCAAGAAGGCTCTCACAAGAGAGCTAGAAGAGAAATTGGAAAAGGAAAGGGAGCTTGGAAAGAGAGCCTGGAGAAGTTATCCAGAGTGGATAAAGAGATCAAATCATTGAGAAATAAAATTAGTGAATTAGAAAAGGCAAACAACTCCAAGGAAAACAGGATTAGAGAATTGGAAAAGATAAACAACTCCAAGAAAAACAGGATTAGTGAGCTGGAAAAGGTAAACAACTCCAAGGAAAACAGTATTAGTGAGATGGATAAAGAAATCAGCTCTCTAAAAAATAAAATGGACAAAATGGAAAAAAATTCCATAGAAGAAAAAAACTCACTTAAAAACACAATTGGACAATTACAAAAAGATATAAAAAAAGTGAGTGAAGAAAATACATCATTGAAAATTAGACTCGAACAAGTAGAAATGAATGACTTAAGGAGAAACCAAGAGGGAGTCAAGCAAAACCAGAGAAATGAAACAATTGAAAAGAATGTCAAGTACCTTATTAGAAAGACAACAGACCTGGAAAACAGATCCAGGAGAGACAATTTGAGAATAATCGGACTCCCTGAAAAATGTGAGGAAAAAAAGAGCTTGGACACTATTTTCGGGGAAATTATCAAAGAGAACTGCCTAGACGTTTTGGAAACAGAGGGTAAAATAGACATTGAAAAAATTCATCGATCACCTACTGAAAGGGACCCTAAAATCAAAACGCCAAGAAATATAGTGGCCAAGTTCAAGAACCATCAGACAAAGGAAAAAATATTGGAAGCATCTAGAAAAAATCAATTCAGATATGGAGGAGCCACAATAAGGATAACCCAGGATCTAGTAGCATCTACATTAAAAGAACGAAGGGCCTGGAATATGATATCCCGAAAGGCTAAGGAACTTGGTATGCAGCCAAGAATAACTTACCCAGCAAGAATGAGCATCGTTTTCCAGGGAAGAAGATGGACAGTTAATGAAATAAATGAATTCCATCTATTCTTGATGAAAAAACCAGACCTACATAAAAGGTTTGATCTTCAAATACAGAACTCAAGAGATTTCTAAAAAGGTAAAAATAAATCTTGAGAACTATACTTCTGCCAAAAAAATATGTAAAGAACATATGTACAATTTGTCTTAGAAACTAGAGGTGGAAAGGAAATTATATCATAAAAAAGTGTAAAGTGGTGGTACTACATCTCATGAAGAGGCAAAGGTAACATATTATATCTGAGAGAAAGAAAGGAGGGAGATGAACATAATGTGTATCAATAGACATATTCGATTTATGGTGAAACTTCTTCCACTTCATTGAAAAGTGAAAGGGAAGGAGTAAGCTAAGGGGAAGGGAATACAGAAATTATGAGGAAAAGGGGTAAAATAAGGGGAGGAACTTTAAGGTGGGAGAGGGATCCTAAAAAGGGAGGGCTGTGAAAAGCAAGTGGTGTTCACAAGTTTAATACTGGGTAGGGGGGTAAGAGGGAAGGAAGGGGAAAAGCATAAGCAGGGGTTAATAGGATGGCAAGCAATATAGAATTAGTCCTTCTAACCATAAATGTGAATGGGGCAAACTGCCTCATAAAGAGGAAGCAGTTAGCAGACTGGATTAAAAGTCAGAATCCTACTATATGTTGTTTACAGGAAACACACCTGAAACAGATTGGTACATTCAAACTAAAAGTATTATGCTTCAGGCAAAACCAAAAAAGCAGGAGTAGCCATCCTCATCTCAGATCAAGCAAAAACAAAAATTTATCTAATTAAAAGAGATAAGGAAGGGCATTATATCCTGCTAAAGGGTAGCATCAATAATGAAGCAGTATCAATATTAAACATATATGCACCAAGTGGTGCAGCATCTAAATTCTTAAAAGAGAAATTAAGAGAGCTGCAAGAAGAAATAGACAGCAAAACTGTAATAGTGGGAGATCTCAACCTTGCACTCTCAGAATTAGATAAATCAAACCACAAAATAAATAAGAAAGAAGTCAAAGAGGTAAATAGAATACTAGAAAAGTTTGATATGATAGATCTTTGGTGAAAGCTAAATGGAGACAGAAAGGAGTATACTTTCTTCTCAGCAATTCATGGAACCTATACAAAAATTGATCATGTACTAGGGCATAAAAACCTCAAAATCAAATGCAGTAAGGCAGAAATAGTAAATGTATCCTTTTCAGACCACAATGCAATCAAAATTACACTTAATAAAAAGCCAGGGGAAAATAGACCAAAAAATAATTGGAAACTAAATAATCTTATACTAAAGAATGATTGGGTAAAACAGCAAATCATTGACATAATTAATAACTTCACCCAAGAAAATGACAATAATGAGACATTATACCAAAATGTGTGGGATACAGCCAAAGCAGTAATAAGAGGAAGTTTTATATCTCTACAGGCCTACTTGGATAAAATAGAGAAAGAGAGGGCCAACGAATTGGGCTTACAACTAAAATTGCTAGAAAAGGAACAAATTAAAAACCCCCAGACAAACACAAAACTTGAAATTCAAAAAATAAAAGGTGAGATTAATAAAATTGAAAGTAAAAAAACTATTGAATTAATTAATAAAACAAAGAGTTGGTTCTATGAAAAAACCAACAAAATAGACAAACCCTTAGTAAACCTGATTAAAAAAAAGGAAAGAGAAAAAGCAAATTGTTAGTCTTGAAAATGAAAAGGGTGAACTCACCACTAATGAAGAGGAAATTAGAACAATAGTTAGGAGCTACTTTGCTCAACTTTATGCCAATAAATTCGATAACTTAAATGAAATGGAAGAATACCTTCAAAAATATAGCTTGCCCAGATTAACAGAGGAAGAATTAAGTAGTCTAAATAGTCCCATCTCAGAAAAAGAAATAGAACAAGCTATTAACCAACTTCCTAAGAAAAAGTCCCCAGGACCAGATGGATTTACAGGTGAATTCTACCAAACATTTAAAGAACAACTAACTCCAATGCTATGTAAACTATTTGAAAAAATAGGGATTGAAGGGGTCCTACCAAATTCCTTCTATGACACAGACATGGTACTGATACCTAAACCAGGTAGATCGAAAACTGAGAAAGGAAACTATAGACCAATTTCCTTAATGAATATTGATGCTAAAATCTTAAATAAGATATTAGCAAATAGACTTCAGAAAATCATCCCCAGGATAATACACTATGACCAAGTGGGATTTATACCAGGAATGCAGGGCTGGTTTAATATTAGGAAAACTATTAGTATAATTGACCATATTAATAATCAAATTAATAAAAACCATATGATCATCTCAATAGATGCAGAAAAAGCATTTGATAAAATTCAACATCCATTACTACTAAAAACGCTTGAGAGTATAGGAATAAATGGACTATTCCTTAAAATAATAAGGAGCATATATTTAAAACCTTCAGTAAACATGATATGTAATGGCGATAAACTAGAACCTTTCCCTGTAAGATCAGGAGTGAAACAAGGTTGCCCACTATCACCATTACTATTCAACATAGTACTAGAAACTCTAGCCTCGGCAATAAAAGCCAAGAAAGAGATTCAAGGAATTAGAGTAGGAAACGAGGAAATCAAATTATCACTTTTTGCAGATAACATGATGGTACCCTTAGAGAACCCCAAAGACTCTGCTAAAAAGCTATTAGAAATAATTCAGAATTTTAGCAAAGTTGCAGGTTACAAAATAAATCCACATAAATCCTCAGCATTTTTATACATTACCAACACAATCCAACAGCAAGAGATACAAAGAGAAATTCCATTCAAAATAACGGTCGATGGTATAAAATATTTGGGAATATATCTACCAAAGGAGAGTCAGGAAATATATGAGCAAAATTACAAAACACTTGCCACAAAAATAAAGTCAGATTTAAATAATTGGAAAGACATTGAGTGCTCTTGGATAGGCCAAGCGAATATAATTAAGATGACAATACTCCCTAAACTAATCTATTTATTTAGTGCTATACCAATCAGACTTCCAAGAAACTATTTTAATAACCTAGAAAAAATAACAACAGAATTCATATGGAACAACAAAAGGTCGAGAATTTCAAGGGAAGTAATGAAAAAAAAATTAAATGAAGGTGGTCTGATCTAGAACTGTATTATAAAGCAACAGTCACCAAAACCATTTGGTATTGACTAAGAAATAGACTAGTTGATCAGTGGCATAGGTTAGGTTCACAGGGCAAGATAGTGAATAAAAATAGCAATCTAGTGTTTGACAAACCCAAAGATCCCAAATTTTGGGATAAGAATTCATTATTTGACAAAAACTGCTGGGAAAACTGGAAATTAGTATGGCAGAAACTAGGCATGGACCCACATTTAACACCACATACTAAGATTAGATCAAAATGGGTCCAAGATTTAGGCATAAAGAATGAAATCATAAATAAATTGGAGGAACATGGGATGGTTTACCTCTCAGACTTGTGGAGGAGGAAGGAGTTTGTGTCCAAGGGAGAAGTAGAGACCATTATTGATCACAAAATAGAAAATTTTGATTACACCAAATTAAAAAGTTTCTGTACAAACAAAACTAATGCAAACAAGATTAGAAGGGAAGTAACAAATTGGGAAAACATTTTTTATAGTTAAAGGTTCTGATAAAGGCCTCATCTCCAAAATATACAGAGAATTGACTTTAATTTATAAGAAATCAAGCCATTCTCCAATTGATAAATGGTCAAAGGATATGAACAGACAATTTTCAGATGATGAAATTAAAACTATTTCCACTAAAAATGAATACAAGGGATAATATTATAAAAAATATATATAATAAAAATTATTAAAAAAAAAAAACTATTTCCACTCATATGAAAGAGTGTTCCAAATCACTATTGATCAGAGAAATGCAAATTAAGACAACTCTGAGATATCATTACACACCTGTCAGATTGACTAAGATGACAGGAACAAATAACCATGAATGTTGGAGGGGCTGTGGGGAAACTGGGACACTGATGCATTATTGGTGGAGTTGTGAAAGAATCCAACGATTCTGGAGAGCAATCTGGAATTATGCCCAAAAAGTTATCAAAATGTGCATACCCTTTGTCCCAGCCATACTACTACTGGGCTTATATCCCAAGGAAATACTAAAGAAGGGAAAGGGACCTGTATGTGCCAAAATGTTTGTGGCAGCCCTTTTCATAGTGGCTAGAAGCTGGAAGATGAATGGATGTCCATCAATTGGAGAATGGTTAGATAAATTATGGTATATGAATGTTATGGAATATTATTGTTCTGTAAGAAATGACCAACAGGAGGAATACAGAGAGGCTTGGAGAGACTTACATCAACTGATGCTAAGTGAAACGAGCAGAACCAGAAGATCATTATACACTTCAACAACAATGCTGTACGAGGATGTATTCTGATGGAAGTGGAAATCTTCAACATAGAGAAGAGCTAATCCAATTCCAATTGATCAATGATGGACAGAATCAGCTACATCCAGAAAAGGAACACTGGGAAATGAGTGTAAACTGTTATTTTTACCTTCTGAATCCAATTCTTCCTGTGCAACAAGAAATTCAGTTCTACACACATATATTGTATCTAGAATATATTATAATATATTTAACATGTATAAGACTGCCTGCCATCTGGGGGAGGGGGTTGGGGGAGGAAGGGAAAAAATCTGAACAGAAGTAAGTGCAAGGGTTAATGTAAAAAATTACCCATGCATATGTACGGTCAAAAAAAAAGTTATAATTATAAAATTAAAAAAAAGAAAAAGAAACTTCAGTGCACAGGATTATCCAGGAAAAGTTGTAGATGTCAGCAAAGCATTCAATAAAATCTTTTCATGCTGTTCTTGTTGGATAAAACAGAAAGACTAAGCCTACATCATAGAGAAATTAGGTAGATTCAGAACCAGTTGAATGGCCAGACCCAAGGAATGAACATTAATAGTCATATGCTAACTCTGGCTCCATGCTAGGTCCTTGACTATTTGGCTTGTTCATTTTGTTTCATTTATTTATTTATTTATTTTGACTTTTTCATGTGTGACTTTGCTAAAGGAGTGAAGAACAAGTTCCCCAGAGCTCAGAAGATTTTCCAGGGGAGGTTGAAGAACTATTTACTGGGGATGTTGTTGAGAAGACTTAAGTAGAAGTCAGGACTAGATTATTGCTGTGGCCCCCTTTAGCTCAAGGATTCTGCAATCTGTCATAAATAACCATTTTTAACCTTTCCAGAAAATGGTGGTTGGGACTGATGGAGTCCCTAATGCACTCAGGTATGGCTGTCCCTGTCCACAGGGCTACTTTCCATTGACACAAAGATTTGATATAGTTATCCAGTGACTTCTAAGTGTATAACTGTTCCAGATTAATTCCCCTAGTCCCTTTCAGGTCACTTACAGGATCACGATGTTACACAGCTTTCATCAATATGATCTTTGCCAAGAACCTACTATGCGTACATTTATCCCAATCATTTCTATTTGTCTGTCACACACAGTCTCTGTCCAGCCCACAATTTAAACTTGGCATTTTTGCAGTTCCCATACTGTAAACAGATATCACCTATTCAATCACTTCCACTGTCCCACTCATACAATCATATTCAAAGTCAGCAAATATTTATTAGATGCCTACTGGGTACAGGATAATCTGCTCTGGGAACTTAGAGAAGACACAGTACCTCTAAGATAACATGTATAGGTGGCTAAAGTATACAATATGATAAGAAGGCAGTATAGCATGGTAGAAAGATATTTGGAGTTGGTAATCCTGCTTCTGATGCTATGTACTTTTAGTAAAGTCACTTAATGGAACTCAGTTTCTTCATCTGTTAAATGAGGCCATTGGACTAGCTGACCTCTGAAATCCCTTCCAGCTCTAGCTCTATGATCCTATATAAATTCTAAAAGCTCAAAAGAGGAACAGAATGTTATATGAAGTCAATGGGAAATGTCATTATCCTTACATACAAAATAGCTGGCATTTATGTAACACTTTAAAATTTACAAAAATGATTCATGTTTATTATCTAGCTTGATCTTCACAGCTACTCTATAGGAGTAGGTAAGATTGATGTTATTCATTCCCTTTTTACAGATGAGGAAACATAGGACAGAGACATCGAGTGAATTTGCCTAAAGTCATAACGATGGTAGTGAAATCTACAGTAACTAAGGAAACAAAGATTCGAGCTTCAAAGTATATTGATTTTTTTTTTTGAACAATGCATGCCAATTGCATGACAAATCAAGACCAGGTCTCCTCAATTTAGCACTGGACCCTAAATACAAAGGGAGACATTTTTATGTATTAAAAATAAACAATTAACAAGATATAAACCCGGATACAAGATTAGGTCATCTGATTTCTAATTGGAGGAAAGGTTAGGTAGGGGCTTTCTGAGTAGGGAGGAGGAGAGCCAACAGGTGCAATTCCCTGACATCAGGGGGGAAAAAAGTGTCCTACTCCCCCCAACAAGTGTCTATTCCATCAAAGGAACAAAGAAACAGTGTTGATTGACCTGTACGGAGCCAGTTTTCAGATAAGACATTTGGGTTGAGACGTATAATTGTGAGAAAATTCCTCGTATCAATCTTTGCATCTGACTTGGTTTCTGGTCAGCATAACCTATTTCCTTAGTTAAGGGTCTCTAAGTAACAGGGAGGCGTGGTCCAGCTTCCTAGACATGCAAGGCTGGGTTCAAACAATACAATAAAGTTTTCTCACCATTCCCATAATTCAATAAAGTTTTCTCACAAGGCAAAAATTGGACTAGACCCATAACTAAATAGAAAGGAACTGAGTTAGATCCAGAATTGAATCACAAGATGGAGCCATTGTGGTCCATTCAATTCCCACAATTAACAGTCAATTAGTTTTGTATTTGGACCCAAATTATATCATTTCCCCTCATCAATCATTAGAATTTAGACACAGATGAGTGACTTTCATTGTTGCGTTGGACCCTTGCCTCCCCATCACATATACCCATGTCATTTACATAGTTTTAGCTTCCTTGTCACCTTCATCATGATATAACTGGAGCCAAGATGGATATACTTCTGCTATCTTAAGAATCTATTTCTGTAGGTGTTTGTTTGTATATGACTGAATTGATTACATGTGGCTTGCACTGACTTCTCCTGCCTGTACTTTTACTCATGCCATTCCCTATGCTTTCAAAGCTGATCCTCTTTCCCCATTTACCCAATGAATTTACCCAGCTATTATTCAAAGCTTAACTCCAAGGTTACCCTCCCAAAGTCTTTCCTGATTCTTCAAGAAGTAATGACCCTTGGATCCCCTATAAGACATTGTTTGAACCTTTATAATAAACATACTTATAAGATCATAAACAATAGAAGACCTTGGACTATATTTAGCCAAGTGTTTTTATATGAAGGGCATATAGTTCTAAGAGCTCTTATCCCAGATAGGCTTTGGATCCCATACAAGATTATCTTTCCTACTCAAGTTCTGGGCCTATCTCTAAGGAGTTAGGGGTGATCTTCTAATGCCATTGGCCCAATCTCCATTGGTATGTTTTCTTCCAAGATTTATCAGGTTATTATCAATGTCAGCCAGCCTTGAGTAGCTTTAGAAAGGGACATTTAATAAGGTGCTATAATAACATAATACAAAACATCCCCTTGCCTCCTCCAATGGTTTGTGACATTCTCCCACAAGTACATCCAGGAGAAAATGGGCTTCAGTTTAGAGAGAACACATGGTGGAAATAGATAATTCACAACTTCTGGTTACTGTAAGTCCTTTTCTCCTTAGAAAGTTCCCGTTGTGCATGGTATACTTTCTTTCCTGGGATCCCATGAACCCATGACTCTTCCATGTCCATGACTCCCAATGCAAACACTGAGCTGACCTACTAGAACACAGATGAAGAGATGGGAAATTCAATATCCACTTGATTCCTTAACACTCATAGGGCCCTCGGTGGATAAAATACAGACTGGAATTGGGGTAAAGAATGGTCAATGTTTTTGTCCTTCCACAAGAGACTACTTTTCAGTTGGAATATCCTCCAACTCATTTGCTCCTTTCTGGCTTCTCTATCCCACATTTTAACTAGCTTGATATTTTTATATAGGACCTAGAAAGTATAACAAAAATCTCACCAACTACAATGGACTTTCCATAGCATTTTACCTCATCCCATAACATTAAAATGTATTTCACACTTAATCTAAAATAATCTAGTATTAGGATTGATAGATAAGGCACCTTATTGATTCAGTCCCTATTTAACAGCTGGAAAGCTCTGTTAATTTGGCAAATTGTAGACTCCCCTTTGGTAAAGGATTGTTGCTCTCCTAATTGTGCTGCAGGTTGGGCTACTTGCTAGAACTGGGGCTCTACTGTGCTCCTTTGGACTGAGTCACACTGCTACTACTGGCTTCACAACTTTCTTCTCAGTTTTATAACTTAGGGATTCCCTATATGGAATGTTAGCCCCAGGAAAGATTCCCCTTTGCAGTTTCCTCAGAACATGGGAGTAAATGATAAAACTTCTAGTTAGTACCTCTCCCCCTCCAGGTACCTTGTTATGGATCCAGGAGTATCCCAAGATAGCTCTAGGACTTCCTCTTTCCCTCATGCTTGGAATCATATGGATACTAGAATACTCTCTATGCAGCATGTTCTCCACAGGAGCCTGAACCCATGTCCAGTGTCCATAAATCTGGTTCTCTAAGCCAGACTGAACTGGACAAATGACTCACTGTGATTTCCCCATCAAGATTTTGTCTGGTTCATTGTCTATTTTTGTTTGAAGGAATTTTGTAGTGAGAATCTCAACTGTGAGACTTCTTGCTAATCTTCCACCTTGATTCCACCTCCATTTTCTTCAATTAAAAAATAAACTTTTGATTATTGTTTCTAATATTAATGACTGATGGGATTGCCAAATTCTATTTGACCTATTCTAATTTCAGGAAACCTATTATTTGTAAGATTTTCTACTTCCTATTCCAGATTATTTTCTTTTTTTCTTTCTGTGCTTTCCTATGTCACTTTTATTTCACTTACATGTTTAAACTCTTGCTTCATTCCTTTCCAAGTATTCTTCTATTCCTTGTGGTCAAGACATGTTTTTTTTTTTTTTTTTTTTTTTTTTTTTTTTTTGTTTTGTTTTGTTTTGTTTTTTGTTTTCTTCTTAGGCTCTGCTTGTAGTAAGTACAGAATTACTCTTTTCTCAGGTTTACCTCTATCTTGGGGTGTCTCAATACATAATATTTTTCATCAGTCAGGTGTCTTCTTTTTCTAACCTCATTTTCTTGATTTGAGTTTTTGTGCCCCAGACAAGGCTCTTTCCATCCTCTCAAATGGCATGCTCAAATTCCTTTTGGCCCTGACTTTGATTTCCTTTCCTTTGTCCTTTTTCTTTCCTTCCCTTCCCTTTTCCTTCCTTCCCTCTCCCCCCTCTCTCCCTCTTCCCTCCTTCCCTTCCTCCTTTTTTCTTCTTTCTTCCTTTTTTGTTCTTTCTTCATTCCCTCTTTCTTTCCCCTCTTTTCTTCTCCCTCTTTTCCCCTCTCTTTCTCTTTTCTTTTCTTCCTTCATTTTCATTCTTTCCTCCCTTACTTTCTCTTTCTTCCCTCCCTCCTCTTTTCTTCTTTCTTCTTTTTTTGTTCTTTCTTCATTACCTCTTTCTTTCCCCTCTTTTCTTCTTCCTCTTTTCCCCTTTTTCTTTTCTTTCCTTCCTTCATTTTCATTCTTTCTTCCCTTACTCTCTCTTTCTTCCCTCCTTCCTTTTTTCTTTGTTTTCCTTCTCTGTTTTCCACTTCTGATTAATCTTGCATCTTAGTCTGAATGTGAGTGAGGGCCATGCACACAACAGGGGCTCATCTGAATTTGATACAATGAATGTGGCTGTAACAGTAGCCATGAGTCAATGAAAGTAGCCAAGTAGGTAACTCTACACAGCAGAAGCACAAACAACACTGTAATGAGCATGTGTACCAAGGCAAGAAGTGACAAGTGGGTTGACAGTAACTGTGTGAGTGGTGACTAGAACCGAGAGTGACAGGCCATAGTACATTAGGCTTTTCTCTGAGGAAGAAAATTGGCAGGGTGTAATAGTGACGGAGCAGGGCATATACAGTAGGAGATCAGTAACTTGGTAATTGATGGTGGATGATACAATCATGTGCCTAATAGAAACTTTGTAAATAATGTACAGAGTTTGTGACAGTGACTGAGCATGGCAACACATGATTAGGATGAACGGAGACAGCCATAAACACACATCACCATGTTTTTGTGTAACAGTGATCAGTATATGGTCAGTCACAGACATGCATTGGGACAGCTGTGGAGAAGTTCAGAAAACACTGTCCTGAGGGGCTCCAGGTGACGCAGTAGAGCATTGGTCCTGGCGTCAGGAAGAGCAGCGTTCGGAATCAGCCTCAGATACTTCTTAGCTCTGTGATGGAAAGTCACTTCAACTCTCATTTGCCTCAGTTTCTTTAATTGTAAAATAGGATATTAATAGCACCTGCCTTCCAGGATTGTTGTGAGAGTCAAATGAATTAACACAGTGCTTGGCGCCTGGTGAATACTGCGTCCATGCTTATTCCTCCTTCTTCCCTACTTTATTTATGCCACAGTAAGTGAGCAGGTGACAAGGGGTGGCAGGGATAGCTGGGCACACAGTAGGAGTTCACTAAATACCTTAGTAGGTGACAAATGACAAATGGTAGTAATGGGGTGACTGACGGGGACAGCTGTACACACAACACTATTAATAGTGTGTCGAACTAAAATACCGCACTGAGTAAGTCACAGTGACTGAGTAGGTGACAAGTGACAGGTTATCGGAATGGGGTGAAGGGGACAGCTGTGCACACAGCAGGAGCTCACTAAGTACTGAGCCCGACATATGTCACAGGGACTGAATGGGTGACAAGTGACAAGGCTGGGCTGACAGGGACCTCCATGCATACAGCAGGAGCTCAAGTCTTATCGTAACTAGATTCAGGGCCAGTGACTGACTGACTGACAGATGGCAAGACTGGTTGAGACACGCAGCGGGGAATCTGGCAAACCTAGGATGCGTCAGAGCATGCGCAATGGTGCGAAACTTGGAGCCATTTGAAAGATCCGCGCGCTTGACTGTATTTTGGGCCTGGGGGCGGGGATCAGACGTCTCTGCTCAATGGAGATTGGATACAAATTAGCCGCTCAGCCAATCACACGAGCCTGGAGACCGAGCCATTTCACCAATGGAGCGTTCTATTGCTTACCGACCTGGATGACCCCTGTGATTCCGGGTGTCCCGTAGGCCCAGAGACCGTTTAAGTTAAACTGCCATTTGTCCGCACTGCACCCCAGCGCGACCCTCCCCCTTTCCCCGCAGGTTCTCTCTATAAGTGGCCACAAAGCCCGCAGGGGGTGGGGCCGGGGACTTTTAAAAGAGCGTCAAAGCCGCGCCACCCTCCACTCAGCCCTCCTCCGCACGCGCCCCCCCGCCTCTGGGCGCCGCTCCCCCGGCACGTGACGCTGGAAGTCTCCGACTCCGGCCCAGCCCCCGCCTCCCTCGCCTCGCTTGCGTCCCCTCGCGAGCCTCAAGATGGCGTCGCTCCGGCGGCTCGGGCGCTGTTGAATGGAGAAAGCTTTATTGTTCCCCGCGCCGCCGCCACCATCCCCATCACCTCCTGAAGCCCGAGTGTTCGCGTGTCCTCCGAGCCGCTGTCAATAAAGAACAGTTTGAATCGGCGGCGCCGAGCAGGTAACCATAGAGACTCGGGGCTGGGGCTCGGCCGCTGGGACCACCCTGGTGGCCTGGGGCCCCTAAATGGAGCCGGCCTTGGGGCCCAGCCTCTGGAGGCCTCGCCGGCGGGTGGCCCGGGCCTGGGCCCGGGCTGGATCTGACCTCCGAACTGGACAGCCACCTTCTGGCCCCGGCCCCCGCCCCGACCCAAGTACCCAACGGCACTTCGGGAAGCCCGACTTCGGACCTTCCGCTGGGCCTCCCGGGGCCAGCCCCGGACCTCTCTGTGCCCCTTCCCTCCGGATGGGGTGGGAGGACAACATTTATTTATCACTTTAGGAATACTCTCATTTTATCCCCAAAACAACCTAGGGAGGCACGTCCTGTTACTAACACCCCATTTTACAGTTGAGGAAACTGAGGCAGACAGTTGCCCAAGGGGCTCGTGGAGGTCGCAGGCTACGGAACACGGGCCCGAGGGCGCACAAAACTACAGCTTCCTTTTAGACACACACACACACACATACACACGCACTACTAGACAGACATTAGAGAAACACGTGGCTGATTCTGAATTCGCACCCAGCCCCTCCGACTCCCACATCCCGGGCTTCGTGCGGGCACCTTGAGCCCCGAGGGGTGGGGGATAGTGAGAGAGTGAAAGGCGGCGGGAACTGGAGGAAAGAACCGGATACTGACCCGAGCCGGGACCTCTCTGCCGGCCCGAGGGGAGGGGGCTGAGACAAATCTCCGAGAGTTACTCGAAGCCTTCTCAGTGCTGGAGGCCGAGCAAGCGAGTGCCTGCGCTCCGGGAGCCTGGAGTCTTGTCTTAGGCAGCGGGAGAAGTGCGGAGAGAGGGAGGGCGGGAAGTGCTCCAGCCTGGGAGTGAGGAACGGCCTCCCCTCCCCGAGGGGATCCTGGGAGAAAGGGGCCGCGGGAGCCGAGTGTGGAGGCTGCTGGGGGCGGTGGCCACGCCCGGGGAACCGAGGGGAGTGGCAGGCCACGTTCCGTCTAGTTTTGTGAATGGGGAGGAGGGATCTCAACCACTTCCCTGTTTCCTCATCTGTACCCAAAAATGTGAATTCAGGTAGAAGCTACCTGGGGAGGCAGAGGAGGGGGCGGGCTCTCAGGAACTAGGTAATTGCCAAAGACAGAAAGTATGCAGAAATACCAGCTATCATTTACGTGGCCCCACTCTGGAGTTTACCAAAGCTTCAAACCGCCCTCGCCCTTTATGGCCGCGGTAATTATCTCTCGTTCTAGGGAGAGAAAACTTGGGACGTTGTGGGAAGTGATTTGCCCAAGGCAACATATCTTGAAAGTGTCAGCGGTGGGAATGCGAATTATGGTGGCTCCTGACTAGTAAATCCAGGGCTCTTGCCACAGTTCCTGCCTGCCTGGACTTCAGTTCCCCTTTGTAAGAAGTTAGTAAATATTTATTACACATTTCATATGTGCTAAACCCCGGGGATACAAAGAAAGGTTAAAATTTTTTTTTCTGCTTTCTAGGGAATGTGTCATTCTTTAAAGTCCATTGTGGCTTGGCCATGTCTTGTCTGTCTTTGGATTTACCAAATATTTGATTACTATGGTCATTGACTATTGGTCTTGTGAACCTAACATTCCACTGATATACCAAATGGTGTGGTTTTTTTTTTTTTTTTTTTATAGTTTTTTATATACAAAATATATGCATGGGTAATTTTTCAGCATTGATAATTGCAAAAACTTCTGTTCCAACTTTTCCCCTCCTTCCCCCCACTCCCTCCCCTAGATGCAGGTAGTCCCATATATGTTAAATATGTTAAAGTATATGTTAAATACAATATATGTGTACATACTTATACAATTATCTTGTTGCACAGGAAAGATCGGATTTAGAAAGACGGTAAAATAACCTGAAAAGAAAAATGCAAATAAACAGTAACAGAAAGAGTGGAATTATTATTTTGTGGTCCACACTCATTTCCCAGAGTTCTTTCATTGGGTGTAGCTGGTTCTGTTCATTACAGATCATTTGGAACTGATTTGGTTCATATTGTTGGAGAGGGCCACGTCCATCAGAAGTGATCATCATATAGTATTGTTGTTGAAGTGTACAACGATCTCCTGGTCCTGCTCGTTTCACTCAGCATCAGTTCCTGTAAGTCTCCCCAGGCCTCTCTGTATTCATCCTGATGGTCGTTTCTTACAGAACAATAATATTCCATAACCTTCATATACCATAATTTACCCAACCATTCTCCAATTGATGGACATCCGTTCATCTTCCAGTTTCTGGCCACTACATAAAGGGCTGCCACAAACATTTTGGCACACACGGGTCCCTTTCCCCTCTTTAGTATTTCTTTGGGCTATAAGTCCAATAACAGCAATGCTGGGTCAAAGGGGATGCACAGTTTGATAACTTTTTGGGCATAGTTCCAAATTGTTCTCCAGAATGGTTGGATTCATTCACAACTCCACCAACAATGTATCAGTGTCCCAGTTTTCCCACATCCCCTCCAACATTTGTCATTATCTTTTCCTGTCATTTTAGCCAATCTGACAGGTGTGTAGTGGTATCTCAGAGTTGTCTTAATTTGCATTTCTCTGATCAATAGTGATTTGGAACACCTTTTCATATTAGTAGATATAATTTCAAGATATAGATATAGACGTCATCCAAAAATTATCTGTTCATATCCTTTGACCATTTATCAATTGGAGAATGGCTTGATTTCTTATAAGAGTCAATTCTCTATATATTTTGGAGATGAAGCCTTTATCAGAACCTTTAGCTGTAAAAATGTTTTCCTTGTTTATTGTTTCCCTTCTAATCCCGTCTTCATTAGTTTTATTTGTACAAAAGCTTTCTAACTTAATATAATTGAAATTTTCTATTTTGTAATCAATAATGACCTCTAGTTCTTCTTTGAGTACCAAATGCTACTTTATAATATCGTTTTAGTGCCATGCCTTATCTGAAGGACCTTTCCAACCCTGACAGTCTTAAGCAGGGATGGCAATTTTAAAAACAAAACAAAACAAAAAAAAAAACCCTTATTTTCCCAAATACATGCAAAGATAATTTTCAGCAGTTACTCTTGCAAAACCTTGTGTTCCAAATTATTTCTCTTCCTTCATCCCCTCCCCTAGATAGCAAGTAATCCAATATATTTTAACCATGCAATTCTTCCATATGTAGTTCCACAATTAGCATGTTGCACAAGAAAAATCTGATCAAAGAGGAAAAAAAACAAGAAAGAAAACAAAAAGCAAAAAAACTTCAAAAAAGGCGAAAATACTGTGTTATGATCACATTCAATCCCCACAGTCCTCCCTTTTGGTGCAGATGACTCATCACAAATCTATTGGAATTGGCCTGAATCACCTCATTGTTGAAAAGAGCTATGCCCATCAGAATCTATTGTTACATAAATTTGTTGTTGCTGTGTACAGTGTTCTCTTGCTTCTACTGTCTTTGCTTAGTATCAGTTCCTATAAGTTTCTCCTAACCTTTCTGAAATCATCCTGCTGATCATTTCTTATAGAACAATAATATTCCATTATATTCATACACTATAGCATGTTCAGCCATTCTCCAACTGATGGGCATCCACTCATTTTCCAATTACTTGTCACTACAAAAAAGTCTGCTACAAACATTTTTTGCACATGTGAGTCCTTTTTCCAAAGATAGTTTTCAACATTCACCTTTGCAAAACCTTGTGTTCCAAATTTTTCTCTCTGCCTCCTTCTCTAAACAGCAAGCAGTCCAATATTGGTTAAACATGCCCAAGTCTTCCAAACATATTTATGTATTCATCATGCTGCTCAAGAAAAATCAGGCCAAAGAGGGAAAAACATGAGAAAGAAAGAAAAAAACAACTAAAATGATGAAAATATTATGCTTTGATCCACATTCAGTGTCTATAATTCTCTTTCTAAATGTGGATGGCTCTCTCCATCACAAGTCTTGGAATTGTCTTAATCATCTCATTGTTGAAAAGAGCCAAGTCCATCAGAATTAATCATTACATAATCTTCTTGTTGATGTGTATAATGTTCTCTTGGTTCTACTCACTTCACTTAGCATCAATTCATGTAAGTCTAGGCCTTTCTGAAATCAGCCTACTGATTGTTTCTTATAGAATAGTAATATCCCATAACATTCATGTACAATAACTTATTTAGCCATTTCCCACTTGTTGGGCATCCACTCAATTTCCAATTCCTTGCCACTACAAAAATGGCTGCTACAAACATTTTTTGCATATATGGGTCCTTTTCCCTTTTTTGTAATCTCTTTAGGATACAGGTTCAGTAGAGACACTGCTGGATCAAAGGGTATATACAGTTTAATAATAGTCCTTTGGGCATAGTTCCAAATTGCTCTCCAGAGTGAATGGATCAGTTCACAATTCCACTAACGAAAGTGTTAGTGTCCCAGTTTCCCCACAGCCCCTCCAGCATTTATTAATCATCTTTTCCTGTCATCTTAGCCAATCTGAGAAGTATGAAGTAGTAACTCAGAGTTGTCTTAATTTGCATTTCTCTAATCATTAGTGATTTAGAGCATTTTTTCATATGACTAGAAATGACTTTAATTTCTTCTTCTGAAAATTATCTGTTCATATTTTTTGACCATTTATCAATTGGAAAATAGCTTAAATTCTTATAAATTTGAGTCAACTTTCTATATATTTTAGAAATGAAGCTTTTTATCAGAAACACTGGATGTAAAAAAAAATTGATGGCAGTCTTTTCTATTTGTTTTCAAAGTTATATTAAGTCAATTTTTTTCAATCCTATTGGAACATAAATTTTTAAAGCTATTTATGTATCCATTTACATTCTTTTCTGATTTTTTTTCTGGGAGTATTCTCCTTCAGCCATGTGCTTCAAGATCTCTCCAGGTCTTTCTTCCTGTGCCTCTCTTTCTACAAACTTTTCAGAGAGGATCACCATAATTGGATGCTTCATTCTGAACCTGTTAGTATTGGGAGAGCTATCAGGATAAGCCTCTAACTGTCTACCAGCCAGTTTCTCATTCTTAAGATTGCCTTAGTTTAGAGCTCAAAGCATTGGTGGAGGTCCCCTAGTCCCCTCATTTTTACAGATGTGTCTATAGGCCTAGATGGGTAAAATGATTTACCTAAAGATTATCCCTATGTGGCTTTCCATTGTCCTTTGGCTTACTTATAATGCTGATTATTCTGAGGTTGTGGTATTGCATGAATCATAGCCATATATACATACATACTTTTTTTTATTCATGCCAGAGAGATTGAACATTTTCACACACTACTGGCATATAGTTAGCACTTCAAAAGTACTTGGTTACTGAAACCACATTTGAACAGGGTTAAACATCTTATTAATTTCTATAACAAGAGAAACACCAAATAATTATTTTTCATCTACAGAAGACCCTTATTTTAATGCATGTTTGGCCTTGGACCTGTATGGAATATTCAAAGGGAATTTTCTCTCATTGTCTCATTTGTACAACGAGTTTATTATTTGTTGTTGTATAAAGCAGGGAGAGGTTTGGAAGCATAAGGAGCAAAACTCAGAGGAGAGCATTGGGGGAAACAGAAGAGAGATGATTTGTACAAAGAAACAGAAAGGATGATAGATAAAAGGGGATGGGGGGACTGTCTGGATGCATTTACACACCTCAAATCTCCCCTTTAAAGCTATCATTTTACTCTAGTGGTTCTCAGCGTGGTCTGGGCACTCCTAGGGGCTTCTTAAACACTTTCAGGGATCCCAAAGTCAAAACTATATTCCTTACAATACTTAAGATGTTTTCATTTCTAATATGCTAGAGATGGTTAGATGTAAGCCACATAAACAGAAAAGGCAGAAAACTTGAGTGCTCTGTAGTCCAGCACCCTCCGAGGAGGGAACATGACCAGAGGGTAGTACCCTGGAACACACAGGTAAGAAGTTGCAAAGTTGAGATTTGAATCTGAATTCTCTGATTTTTTTTGCCCCGCCACAGATGCTTTCATTCTTAGGGCTTCAAGATCATTCCTTCCAGGATCCTCCCCACCTCCAAAAAATTATGTCAACACATAGTTCTAGGTCTGTTACTTTATTTGGCTTTAAAAGCCATTGGTATATAGTGATTCAACAAGTTAGTCATATATTAAGCTTCTACAGCATGTAAAATATTATGCTAGGCAAGAGAGAAGATACAAAGTTTAAATATATTTCCTGTGGTCATGGAGTGCTTATAGGGGACATAAAACACACAGATGAAACTTGCAAACATTAAATAAGCTACTATGTGCTAAATCCTGAGCCAAGTATTGGGAATGTAAAAGCAAGTGGTTCCCTGTGCCCAGATTGCCGCCCTCCCTCACTGCCTCCCAGAATCATTGTTATCTTTTAAGGCTCCATTTGGAGCCCTGATCTTTGCAGCTGATAGTAAGTGCCCCTCCTTCCTTAATTTTCCTCATACTGTATGTTTGTGAATGTTATATTTGTTTCCTGTCTCCAGCATCTTTTTAGCAGAATGTAACCTCCTCAAGGGCGTTGACTTTCATTTTTAACTTTGTATCCCAGCACCTCACATCATTCGGGGCAAAACATTGTTCAGTCTTTTTCAGTCCTGCCCAATCTTTGTGATACCATTTGGGCTTTTCTTGGCAAAGGTACTGGAATGGGTTGTCATTTCCTTCTCCAGCTCATTTTACAGATGAGGAAGTTGAGGCAGATAGAAGTGACTTGTCCAGGATCATCCAATCAGTACGTGTCTGAGGAGATTTGAACTTGGGAAGAGTTCCTGATTCCTGCCTCCAGGTCTGGCACCACCTAGCTGCTCTGCTTGGCATATACTATCATGCCAAATGTTGAAAACAAGAACCAAAAGAATCCCTCCTCCTTGAGGAGATTGGGAAATGCTATACTTTCAGGAGCAAATACAAAATATTCTGTTTGACATTCAAGGTCTTTTTTAACCAGGCCCCCTCCTTCCCTTTCCAGTCTTCTTTCACCTTTTTTTTCCATGCAGTAACACCGGCATCCTGCCTGTTCCTCCAATAAGCTGCTCCAGCTTTCATTCCCATTATTTTCTCTGACTTTCCCCCATGCTTGGGACTAGCAGCCTCTCTGGCTTCAAGTCCCACCTAAAATCTTACCTTCCACAGGAAGCCTTTCCTAGCCACTTTTAATTCCAATGCCTTTGTTGTATATGGCTTGTTTGTATGTATTTGTTTTAGGAACATCTAAGTGGTGCAGTGGGTAGAACACCAGACCTGGAGTCAGAGAAACTCAACTTTTTAAATTCAAATCCAACCTTAGACATTTCCTAGCTGTGTCATCCTGGGCTGGTCACTTCATACTGCCTGCTTCAGTTTCCTCAACTGTAAAATGAGCTA
The DNA here is from genome assembly GCF_048593235.1 of Sminthopsis crassicaudata. Classification (NCBI taxonomy): domain Eukaryota; kingdom Metazoa; phylum Chordata; class Mammalia; order Dasyuromorphia; family Dasyuridae; genus Sminthopsis; species Sminthopsis crassicaudata. The sequence goes on along the minus strand of NC_133619.1, from coordinate 608,996,994 downwards.
GAAAATGAAATGGCCAAGCATTTTAGTATCCTTGCTAAGAAAACCTCAAATGGAATCACAAAGAGTCAGACACAAGAAAAAAAGACCCATAACAACAACCAATGTCTGTGTGCACATTGTCTCCTCGTCAGACTTTACATTTGTTTCAAAAGCAGAGGACCTAGCTTTGCCTCTAATTCTAATACTTCTAGTAAGACTGGGCAAATCATGTCATCTCCAGAGGTTCCTCATCTGTCAAATGAAGAGATTGGACTGGATGGCCTCTTGAGATAATTTCCAATTTGAGACTTATGCAGTGTCCTCTCCTTCCTCCACCCATCCTTCTTCTTCCTTCCCCCTCCTCCCTCCACTATGTAGAGTACTTTATCTCCGAAGGGAGAGAAGTGTATTCTGTAGCTCTTTTTTGAGGACAGGAATAATCATTATAATTACACAGAGTTCAGTTTTAATTGTTTCCTTTCAATTTATAGTGTTATTTTTGTGCATAATGTTCTAGTGTCCAGTCACTTTTTATTAGTTCATGTCTCTCTTTGCTTCTCTGAAGTCTTCATATTCATGTTTATTACAATGCAGTAATATTTCTTTATATTTATTCACCACAATTTGTTTTGCCATTTGTTTTGATGGGTATTCATTTTGTTTTATGCTCTTAGCTACACAAAGTATTACTATAAGTATTTTAATGTCTATAACAACTTTTAAATCTTTGACCTTAACTTTTAAGCTTTGCAGTGAGTCAGATCTGGGTCATATTGCTTTACTGGATAGTTAGATGAAGTTTGCAAAGTATTTAACCCAAGACCTTGGTGAACTAGGTAACCAAAATATTATCTTCACTTAACAGATGAAGAAATGAAGTCTTAGGAACATCCAGTCTAATCCCATCTTACAAAATGATGCCCAGAGAGAGTAAATGACTTAGCAGGGCCATGTCATTGAGAAGTCATCTGATTTCAAACCTTGCACTGTACCATGCTGACTTAGGGCTTTGCTCATAGCTGTATAACTAATAAAGGTTCAGAACTTGTTAAGGAATTTAGGTCTCCTGAGAATTACACAGAATTTCTGTGTTTGAAGGTACTTGGGCAATCATCAAGCTGATAAGAATTCCCATTTCAACAGCCTTGACAAAAGAGAAAAGAAAGAAAAGAGGATCTTGGAAGTATTTTAAAGAAATATTCAGAAGAGGCCAGAAGGAACACAGACAAGTAGGATAGCTTTGAAAGTTACATGTTAAATTTGTTATATGTTATCATGGAAAAACAAGTTATAGATAATAGAGATTCATAGTTTTATGTGTAATCTTCTTTTTCTATATTACTTTATATATAGAAATCCTTATTTTGCATGGCATTTGCCAAGTTCCAGATTATTTTTCAGAATCCTGGCCAAAGGTCCTCTTGTTTCTGCTAAAAGTTTAGCTTTTCTAAGTAAGGGGGAACCACAATACAGTCTGTGTATTCCATCTTTGGATGGTTGTTTGGGAGAGAGGACCAGGCCTAGGATTTCCTGGCATAAGGAGACTCCTTGTAAGGAAATCCTCAACACGAGGGTATATCAGCATTGTAAAATTACTAACTAAAACAGAGACTGATTTAAATATAAGGGCTCACCTAAAGCTAAAATAACAAGGACATTCTGGGCTCACTTTTTGCTTTATGGTAAGAGTCTCACAGAGTGCCTTTGGGGCAGAGAAAGGATCAAGGATTTGCCTGGAGTTAGTCAGCCATGTGTCAGAAGACCAGAATTGTAGCTTTGAGGCCACACCATCTCTCTTGTTATTTTAGCAATTCTATACTTTTACATTCTTCCTTAGATTCAGCCCAAATATGCCTCTGACGTGCTCCCCTGGGCCCAAGAAGGACAAATTTGACCTCTCTTCCATTTGACTATCCTTCAGATGTATAAAGACAGCAGCCCTGTTTCTTGAGGTTTCTCTTCTCTAGGTCAGAACCCCTCCCCCATCCTTTCAGCTGGTCCTCATGGAGCATGAACTTGAGGCCCTTTACCATCCTGGTCTGTCTCCTCTGGAGGCTCTCTGGTTTGTAAATCCCTTCCACTCTTTGAAGAGGCAGTTCAGACAGACATCTGTGGGATGCTATTAAGGGAATGAAGGATGGTAGGAGCAACGGCACTAAGATGGGAATGGATGGAGAGGCTGGAATAGAGAGTAGCTCTGTTTAGCTACTAGAGTGTGTGCCTCCAATAATGAGAGCTAACTGCACAGGTTAGGTTTGTCAGGTAATGGAGGACATTAAATGCCAGACTCAAGAATTTATGCTTGAAATGGTTTCTTCCTGGACATTTAGGGACATGCTTTATTTTAGGTTTGTGCTAAATGTGGACTGTGTTTAGGATCAAATGAGAGAATATTTTTAAAGTATTTTGCAAATCTTAAAATACTCTGTAAATATCAGCTAGGAAAATGGTAGCAGAGGCAGTACCATACGTGAATAGAGATCTGGCTTCAAAATCAGGGTGTTAGGGGCTCAAATTCTGCCTCTGAAACATCCTGGGCAAGGCAATTAATCTCCTTGCTCTAAGCAGCATTCTAAGACTATAAATCAGTTGGAGAATGGGTGCTGACCTACATTGATAGAGGGAGTTTCCTTAACTTGAGGGGAGTTCCCTCTTTTTGTGATAGATATAATTTAAAGTAGCACAATCTATTGTAAAGTGATAGATAGGGTCTCAAAAGGTATAAGTTTGATTTCTAGCTCTACCTTTTACTTTCCCCTTTTTGTATCTCTTTTTCTTTGTCAGCTTCTCTCTCTCTCCTTCCTCTTCCTCGATCCATCCATTTCATTTAACAAATCAAGAAACTGAGACACAAGGTAATTAAGTAACTCTCCAAGGTCACATAGGTAGTAAAAATCAAAGGAGAAATTTGAACCCAGTTCCTCAGCAGAATCAATTGCCTTTCCCCTGTACCAAGCTGTCTTCTTTCGATAACCTCCTTCATAACTCCAAATTTATGATTCTGTAATTGTATGTAGGCAGAGAAGTAACAGGTTTTTTGAATTGTCCAAAATGGGATGCTGGGGTGGTTTTTTTTTTTTTTTTTTTTTTTTAAGCCACTATGAAAAATTATGCTGAGGCAGTAATAGATCAAGAGTACTATGGGAAAAAAAAAAGAAATTTAAAGTTTTGACTTGAACTGCATCCAGAAACCATCTTGCAAATGTCATCAGAAGCTATAATCCAACCTAGCAAATGGAGCAAGAAACTGAACACAAAGTGGCCTGTTAACACAAAGTAAAAGCAAGCCTTGAATTTCTTTGCTATTTTGGGTTTGGGTGGGCCCTTCACATTCAGATCAGTACAGTGTGTCTTGGTGATTTGGGTTGACTAGGTTTGAGCCAGAGAGTAGGTGATGACCCTTGCTTGGCAGGATGATGGAAGCCCTGGAGGAAGAGCCAGGGCAGCCAATGGCTTTTTCAATCTATTTTATTTCAGTTCAAAGCGACATTGCAAAGGGACAACCCAGGAAAACAAGCCGTACCTTGGCAATCTCAGCTGCTTTTGGAGATTGAGGAGGGTTGTGTATAACCAGAATGTGGCTTGTTTTCGCAGGCTCTCTGTCTGCAATGATGCTTTGAACTGAAATAAAATAGATTGAAAAACAAATTGGTATGCCCTGGTGCTTCATGCTGAGTATTTACATTATGCTTCTAGAGCACTGCCTGTACCAGCAGCACCCTGGGGGAAGGCAGGGACCTCTTGGCCTCTCTCAACTCTTCAAGAGAGTAAGCACTTTGATTTTGGGGAAGGAAATTGAATTGGGATATATGGCTTCCTGGATCTCCAATAACCTGCTTTTCAAAGGCATCATCTTGGATAATGAGGAGAAAAGCAAGCTGCTAAGCACATTGAGAAAAGTATTAAAATAATGTTAAGGGCATTTAAATTCAGAGATAAGATTGTCACTCTCTTTAACTTGGTGGATTGGTTTACAGTGAATATGAAGGATCATGCTCGGTTTTAGCTCTTCTCTGGCCTTTAAGGTGAATGGCTGAGCTAGAGAAAACTAACTTTCACTGCATTTCCCTCTTATTTATGATTTAAATCAAAATCAGGACACCAAGCATGTAATTTAATGAGATTAATAAAATTTTAGTATGTTTTTGATGTGACTTGTGCATTGACATCCCTGAAGATTCATTTTGTTATCACAGAAATGTGGCTGGAACTGCATTATTGAAATTTATAGGATTATTGAATTTAAGGCTTTGCAATACCTTAGAACTAATTTGGTCCAAACTTCTCATTTTACAGGTAGGAAGACTAAGGTACAGAACAGCTGTGATGTGCCTGAAATCAGACTCCAACACAGGATGCTAAATTTCTTTCTAGTGATTTCTATGTTAAGTATGTGAGGGCTCCATGATCCTATCAGCCAGTGAGGGAACTTTTTCTATTGACAGATTTTGCCTATTCTATACCTTCTCATCCAGCTCCTCTTGTTTGCTATCATATACACATACACATGCATATACACTTACATATTTACCATATTGTCTTACCAGCCATGCATCTTTTCATTCTCCTTTGGGCTGTTTATATTTTTAATTCTTCCAAGATTCACAACCCTGTTGAATCACAAATACAGAATTGTATAGATCTTAAGAGATCACCAAATCTAACCTTCTGATTTTATAGATGAGAAAATTCAAGCCCAGAGAAGTTATGACTTGCCCAAACTTGCCAGTGGACAGAACTGGGATTTGAACTCAAAATTAAGAGATCACCTAACTAGCTGCCTTTGGTGAATTTAGGTTATCTAATCCGAATGATCTATAGCCTTTGAAAATGAAAGAGCTAGCAAATATGGCTACTCAGCCACCATCAGTGATCTTTGAAAGAGGGGAAAGAGTTTACTGGATTGATTGGTTTTGCTGATTCAAAATTTCTTTTTCTTTTCTTAAAAAAAAAAAAAATTATCATAAGCACCATAAGATATTATCTCATTTGATCTTCACAATAACACTGGGATAGAGGCACTGTTATTATTCTTTATTTATCAAGGAGAAAACTGAGGCAGATAGAGGCTGGCTTGGACAGTTAGTAAATATCTGATGCTGGATTTGACCTAAGGTCTTTCTGGCTCCAGATCCAGGGCTCTGTTGTTGAGGAGTGAGGTACTGGGAAAAATCTAGACAATAGAAGGTGGCAGCATATTTAGTCCACTATTAGGATCCAACGAAGCTGGAACATTGGGCTGACTTGACCTAAGTGAAATTTAGTAGGGATAAATGTGAAGTTTTCTATTTGGGTTAAAAAGATTAAATTTTTATGTGCAAGATGGAATTTGTGTGAAGAAGACCTGGGGTTTTTGTGACTTGCAAGCTCAGTATGAGTCACCAGTATTGTGGCGGTCCAAAAGTGCATGTACTTTTAGATTGGGTGAAGGGAGCCATGACTTCCAGGGATAAACAGTCATCATCCCAATTTAGTCTGACCTGGTCAGACATCACCTAGAATATTATATTTGGTTCTGGGCAGCCCAGTTCTCACCAAAAGAAGGCACTTGGAGGATGGAGACTTTGAATCTGGGTTCTCGGGGGATCATTTGAAGCAACTGACGTATAGAGATTCATGCATCTTGATGTCTGTTTTCAAGTGTTTGGAATCTTGTCCCATGGGGGGCTTGTTCTGTCTGTCACAGAGACTAGATCTCAGAACAACCCATGGAACTTGGAATTCTCCCACAGCTGTATGGGCTGCCTCAAAGGTGGTGGTTTCTCCCTCACTGGAAGTCTTCAAGCAGGGATTTAATGACCACTTGTTACCATATTTTATGGTTGGCACCTGCTCACTGCTGCGGTCCTCTCATGCTTAAAATTCTGTGGATCTGTTATCTGATTCAAAGTCCATTTCACTGTTTTTTACTTAGAAAAAGCAACATCCAGCTGGAATCTTATGGCTTATTTATATTTTGATTTAATTTTAATGCATTGAAGGTCAGAGCTGAAAGGACCTTGGAATTTACTCTTGACTCATTTGATAGATGAGGAAACTGAGTTCTAGAAAGATTAATTTGGGCCAATCCTCAGAGCTGAGACTTCTGCCCAGACCTTTGTGATAAAGGCCAGGCTTCTCAGCTCTTTTAGTCACTGAGATAAAGGGATCACAATAATTTATAAACTCTTGAAAAATAATTCAAAATTTTATGCTGGTCTTATTTTGTTCAGGCTTAATATAAGACAAAGAGGGGAAGTTGGTGCTCTTGTGTGTACCACTATTTGTACCACACTGGCCCTGTATCTCCTTCACTTAGCACGGTGTCTAGCACATAGTAGGTTCTTTTTTTTTTTAATATCTTATATAAATACAATTATTTATTTTACTTATTGTGATAATCTATTTCTTGTCTGGCAAACCATCTCCCTCTCTCCAGGCATTGATGTTAAATGTACTTGGTTTTGTTATTTTCTCATTTTTGTGACATGATCTCTTACATTCATTTATTATATGAAGTACATATTCATTTTGAGCTTAATGTGATATTTGGTGCAAGATGTTTGTCTATATCTAATTTCTGCCAAACTGCTGAGTAGTTTTTCCAGAAATTTTAGTCAAAAAGTCAATCTTGCATTTAAAAAACTCATTGTGTTGTGTTTTTTTTTAATTCAGTTTCTTGTTTATCTATGTCCTTTTCCAATTTAGAATTTTAAAAGATACATATGGAATATGAAAACAAATATAGGTAACTAAAGATAAATAGAAAACTAAGGTAAGAAAAGTTTCAGATGTGTTAAATTTTAGAATGAGCTAAGGCTGACAAATCATGCCAAAGAATGGGACTGCTATTCAGACAGGATGGGGATGATAGTAACATATGACTAAGAAAGGCAGAACTGCTCAAGTTTCACTTTGCCAAAAAGAATGCAAATTTGGATTGGGGGAGACAGGTGTATTAATAATTTAAGAAAAGGCAGGTGGGGAGGCAATGAGAAATATATAGGGGATAGATAGCACATGGCTGCCCTTGGAGAATTCAAGTCACAAGCTCCAGATACACTGTATCCCACAGTATTGAAGAAAAAATCAACTAGTAGCACTTCATAAGGAAAATTTAAAACAATATGAGAGGCAATGAGTAGGGGTAGAGAAAACTGCAAGTATGGAGACCAGCAACTCTTGTCTCTGTTTGCGAAGGAGTTAGGAGAGTTGACCTTGTAAATGATAGGCCAGTGAGTTTTAGTTTTATTTATGTTAAAATCTATATTATACCACTGAAAGAATGGGTAATGAACACCTCAAAAAAATAGGAACCATTCATCAAAATGTGGCTTCATCACAAACAGATCATAACAGTGTTATGTAATTTACCTTTTTGACAAAATTCCTAGACTGGTAGATCAAATGATGAGATAGATAAATTTCCCTCAGATTTCAATAAGACATTTGGTAAAATTTATCAAACTATTCCTAAATAAAATACAGAGAAATGTGGTGAAGACAACAGTACCATTAGGTAAACTTTTGAATGACCAAACAGAAATAATGCCTGTTTTACATGATTTTTCTTATCATTTTAAAAATGGTTAACATATTTGTTGATAAATAAAGGCACAGTCAGTGAACATTAATTTAGATAACACGATCAAGATCTATTCCTAAAAGAAATGGTGAGCTCCTAATCCCTTGTCTCTTCAAGTAGGGAATGTTGAAAAAAAAAAAAAAGATTTCTTATTATATGGCTTGCTCTAGATAACTGAAGTCTACCAATTCTGAGATTTTCATTTTCTTGAATCCCATTTTACCTTTTCTTTCTTCAAAGACCTCAGTTTAATACTATGGTCACCAAATGCTGAATTGCTATGTATAATTAATACAGCATAAAACTTAGAGGTAAAGGTTTAGTGGAAAGATCACCTGATTGGAAATTCAAATTTAACTAATATTTATCACCTAAGAATCAGAATATCCAAGTTTTAGTTCGAGCTTTGATACATCTCAATTATGTAGTCTTAATGTAAAAAAAATTATTTAACTTTTTTTAATCCACAAAAGTTTTTAATCCACATACCTTTTTTGCTTATTCAACTGAGTCATCAGGATTAAATGAATTCAGTTTATGAAGATAGGCTATATAATTTTAACATAATATTGTTATCAGTCCTTGAGAGTCCATTTATCAGCTGTGTGGACTTGGGACAATCTCCTCTGGGATTGGGTTTTCTCATTTATAAAATTAGAGAATAGGATTAGAGGATCCCCAAAATCCCTTCCAACTGTCATTCTGTGATTCTAAAAGCTAATTAGGTGATGAGATAAAGTGCCCCCTAGAATTTTTTTTTCTTTTCTTTTTTTTTTTTATTTATAATATTATCCCTTGTATTCATTTTTCCAAATTATTCCCCCCCCCCTCTACTCCCTCCCTCCAATGACAGGCAATCCCATACATTTTACAGCACATAGTAGGTTCTTGATAAATACTTGCCAATTTGTGGACAGTTTGTATTTGAGGGAACATAATTTGCTGCCAAGAATATGGATAGAATTGAAGTAGTCAGGTTAGTAGATTGGCTAGGTGAAGAGAGTAGAGAGAAGGATGGATTGAGAGAAACTGAACTAGAAACAGACCAGAGGGGAGTAGACAGGTCTTAAAGAGGGCACTGGTTTTAGACATTCAAAGATACCTTCATTGTGACACTCAAAACATCTGGCTCTGGAAACCCAGGGGTAGCTAGCATCAAGAAACAATCCAATGCATAAATTGTCCTTTCTGGTTTTACTAGAAGTGGAAAAGAAAGGAGAGAGTGAGGGATAAGGGACATTTTCATAAATCTTTTAGCATATATATATCTGCTTGAGTACTTGGTTATTTGGGAGCCGATAGAAGGTCTAGAGTCTTTTTGTTCATAATTGCCTGTTCATATTCCAAGGCATTCAAAAATTGAACTGGGAGCCCCAAAGAAATGTTTGAAAGTATGTGTTTTTGTTTTTGTTTTTTTAATAACCTACCCCAGTATTAACCCAGCATACTCTTGAGTTTATGACAATTATTACATACAACTCAGAAAGTAAGTTTGGCCATAAGCACTCAGCCAATGTGTATAACTGCTAGCATGTCACTAAGGTTTTGGGGTTTTTTGTTTTTGTTTTTTTAATCTTGGCTAAAACTCTAGGGAAAGCTTTTCAAGGGCAGGGTCCATGACAGTAGAATAATTGGCCCCCAGAGTTCTGGCTATTTCTGAGCAACAAAATGTTGGAAAAATTTTTTGACAGATTTCTCCATGTCTGTCTGAATAGTTTTGAGCCAATCATGGAATCCCAGAGGCTTGGTCCTGAAGTTTAAAGAAATAGAAGTTCATCAACACGTGTGTGTGTGTGTGTGTTTGTGTGTGTGTGTGTGTGTGTGTGTGTATGTGTGTGTGTGTGTTTAATCTAACTCCTTGTCAGATTCCCTAGTGATGGGTACTAGAGAAATATGCATATCAAAATAATCCTCAAATGTTCAAAGACAAAAATCTTGCCAAATTTTGCAGTGTAGGAAGTGAGAAGAGTGGGAATATCTTTTAACTATTAGCCATGCTAGAGAAGGATAATCTATTTAGAATGATAGTTAGACAAAGAATGAAGATGATTGAGTTATTCATGTTCTAGGTCTTTATTGCCACTAGCAATACAGGGAGAAAGACCATTTCACCTGCTATGTGTCTTTGGAAAGTTCAAGCAGTAAGAAATACATGCGATCCCGATCCCTTCCTCCCAGAGGCTTTTCTGCTTCTAACTTCCTCCTTTGCCAGGATGATAGAGTGAGAGTACTGGATGCCTGGGCTGGAATCCCCTCTCCCAGCATCTGCTAGCTCTGTGACCATGGCTTAGTCCCTTCACTTAGGACAGAGCTTTTTAAACTTTTTCCACTCATGATCTCTTTTCACCAGAACATATATAGATATTTGAAATAGGTAATAGATCAAATATTTGCTGATAATCATAATTTTGCAATCCCTGCATTCAATTACAAGACCATATATAAGGTCACAAACTACAAATTTAGGAGATTGCAGAGTGAGGGTAATCACCCCTGTACTACATAACTCTTGGGGTAGTTGTGAGCAGATCTTCTAGGGAATTGATTGTGTTCCCTGAAAAGGCCAGTCTCTTTTTTTCTACTTCTCAAAGTAGAAATCTCACTATTCCTCATTTCTTGCTAGACACACAATAATAACAGCTAACATTTGTAATTTTCAGCATGCTAACAAGAGACTAGTTATTTTATTCACATGGCAACCCTGTGAGAAAAGACGGCTATTATCTCTATTTAATAGATGAGGAAACTGAGGCAGACAGGAGAAGTGATGTGTCTAAAGTCATGCTGCTCATGTCTAAAGTAGAATTGGAAATGTCTTTAGGATTGCTTTAGATCCAGCACTTTGTTCATCATGCTACAGTTTTCTCAGTATCAAAATTTTGGGGATTTTACAACACCCCACCTATCTTCCTCTTTCCCCTCCTTTACTACCTTATTCATTTTTAAAACTAACCCTTTCTGAAGTATGCTATTCAACTTTCCATTTGACTTGTGATGCAGAATGAGACATAGTTTTTGAACATGGCCAATATGGGAATTTGTTTTGCTTGACAGTGTTTATGAGAAAGGTTTCTTCCTATCCTCAGTTGCTGAGGTGTGGGGCGTGGGGAATGGATGGGAGAGAACATCGATTTTTCTCAATTGTAAAAAGTATACATGTAACATATAAAATTAAAAAGAATAAACTTTTTTTAAATATTTGGGGATGGGCTTTAAAATTTCAAAGTTGTTACTGATTTTTAAGAGCCTTGATTGTAACAGATGAAAGATTAGAATTAAGTGAAATTTAACAGTAATTTTAGTTATTTATATGGTGGTGTTTTGCAAGATTTTTCATTTTCATTTCAAGAGATGGAGAGTTCTTGGAGGCTAAATTCTTTTTAAGGCTAATTCCATTATGAGGTTACTCTCTCTCCCTCCTCATTTCTTTCCTTTCGTGGGGTCTTTCTCCTTACTCTAGCTAATTCTGGTTAGTCTTAACTATATGCTCTCCCACCTCTGTTTCATATTCATCATTTCTGGTATCTATTGTATCCTTTCATTTTGTCTGTAACCTCTTCCCTTAGATAAATAGAAATCCAATGAATTGTATCATGTATCAACCCAATAAAGGCAGGAAATGAGGCTTATTTTAAAACTTTCCATTTTTAACAGTCTTTAAAAGTTGTGAGGCTCTATGAATTAGCCAGAAAGCACAAGAATTACAAGAGATTTATCATGTTGAAAATACTGGTGGTGTGCCTCATAGTGTCACATAGATATTCTCACAAGAACATTTCTATCAGAAATAGAGCACTTAGAAAAGAAACCAGTTGACTCAGATAGTAATTACTGACCTTTCAGGAATACAATTTTAAGATGTATTGCTTTCTCTTAGGTGAAGGTTAGTAAGGAAATAGTTATGGACAAGAGGATTTTGTCTGTAAATATTAAGCTTTGTATCATTTCTGGGGGGAGGTAACCATTGTGAGGAAAGCAGGGAGGTTAAACATGCTGTAGTATTTGAGCTAGAACAGAGATAACATAGATGGTGGAGCCGGGTTCTTGGTGCTGCCCACCTGCTCGGTGTATGGGAGAAGCAGCTAAGTTTTTTCAGTCCTAAAACTGGCTTCTTATTGTCGTCTTATAAAAGGAATTGGAAACTTTTGATAATTAATGCTTTGAATTTGCAGGGAGAAAGCATAGTGACACTGCCACATTTTTATTACTGGATTTCATGGTTTCAGTGTTTCTTCCACAACTGGGCATTCATGCTCATGTTAGGGTGCTTAGGCAAGTACTGACCTATTTACAAATGGGATGGACCACCTGCAGCTGCACTTACTACTGGAAAGCTTGAGGTTTAAGAAATAGTGAAGCTATTTTTTTTCAAGATAAGGCCAACAGAATATTTTTACTGGCTTAAAAAATTTTTTTGAGCTTTTTATTAAAAGATTGTTTATTCAAAGATGTTTTATTTGAATTCAGCATTTTAAATATTATTTTACTTGTTTAGTTTATGATAATTGGTTTAGTTACTGCCTTTGAGTCTTAGAATTGTAAAATTTAGGGAACCATTTTCCTACCTTTGAGATAAGGAGAGAAAATGTCATCCATGGATCTGAGTCTCCTTCATGTTCTCCAGTCTCTCAGAATAAAAGAAGAAACACCATTCCTCCCTTCTTGGGAAGAGAAGAAAGGCTATTCTATCAAGTCTGCTTGGTCTTCTGCCTTAGGGATGCTGAATATAACACCATTCCTTCTGCTCCAAAAACCCGTTCCTTCACTTAAACTGTCTAGGGCCTTAAGAGGACTCTACATGAAAGTAAACTCCTTTGAACATGTATAGCTTCTTGAATTCATTCCTCCAATCCATTCTCTCTCCATTTCACTTTGAGGGATGGTGTGATAAGTGATCAATAAATAAATAAACTCCCCAGAGTGAAGTGAAAGATAGTGGAACTGAGGAACAAAGTTGGATCCAGATCTCCTAAGAATAAAACTGTGTGGAGTCCAACTTGATTAAGCTTACTGATTGAGATCAATTTTTTTTTTTTTTTTTTTTGGCAATTGTTCTTTTTCAGTAATTGGGGAAATCCACAGTTTATTGCTAGGTTTTCCAGAGACCACTGTGACCTCAGAACCATCCCCTGCCTGGAATAAGTCACAAGGCAGCCCTAGACTAAAGGGTCTGTGAATCCCAGGGGTTTGGGCAGAATCATACATCCATTCAGCATGGTCAAAATGGGGTTAATAGGACCAAATGATCTTTTCTTTAGAATCAGAGAAATCTGTCATGCCAGAAATCAGTATTCATCCTTTCTAACCTTACCAGTCTTTTTTTAGTTTTCTGAAATAAATTCCAGTGATTCCATACCAACTTAAGCCCAGTTCCTTAGGGACCTTCACTTAAGCTCTCCTTTTTAAGCAGTGCCTCAGTTGCTTGTGTTCTTTTGTCATCTATTGTCATAAGAAGGTTTTTTTCGGTTTTTTTTTGTTTGTTTGTTTTTTTCCCTTTTAACAGGCCAAAGAAATTGATTGTAGAAGACTAAGTGGCTGTGGGCTTAATGGAGAATGTAATGAGAGCTGAACCATAAGTGATGTGTAGTGTATCTTCTGGGCCTCTTGCTCAACCTTCACTTGGGTACAGATCTTGACTAGCCACTCTTCCCTCTAATGCCACAGCCAGTCACATGTTGGTATGCTTCTTTGGTTGATTGTCACTTTCTGTCATTTAGGCAGCCAGACTTAATGAGCTTTTGTAGGTTGGGATGAACATTCCCTAACCAGGGCTTACTCTCTTACAAGTACAAGAGCATACAGAGGTCAGGAGACAGCGGGCTCAAGTGTAGATGGCACGTGCAGCAAAGACAGTAATGTTCTTGGAAGCTCTTGGATAGGAATCCCTCTTCTCCTTTCACGGAGCCCTCATGGAATCTCTCGTGGGTATGTTATTGCTTCCTGTTGGGCTTCTGGCCTCTAATCTTCCCTCAACATGTCTAATTTTTCCATGACTTTTGATACAGACTGTTAACCACAGCTGTTCTGGGGACAGTACTAAGATGCTGAAGACAAATTCAGGTCTTTTGACCCCATTCTTTGCTAAAAGGCACAAGGGAAGAGACTGAGGCTTTTCCCACTAAACCCCATCTTCTCCCCTTTGCTCAAGTAAGTCATAGCCAAATTAGCCCCGTGAAAGTGGCTTACTCTCCTCAACCAATTGCAATCATTTTCATTTTAGCCAGTGTTATTTCAGTGTTTCCAAACACTGTAACGAGTTTAATGCCTTTGATGGATGAGTTCAACTCACAACCCTTTTCCTTAACCCTTAACACCCTGACCTTAACACTTATATGATGTTTTTATTCTTTATAAGTTACCTTTATTCTGTTTGATTCTGCAGCAACCCTGTGAGGTAGGTAGTGCAGATGACATGATTTTTCTGAGCCTCAATTTCCTCATCTGTAAGATGAAGATAGCAATAGCACCTAACTCACAGGGTTATCATGAGGATTCAATGAGCTACTGTCTTATCGAGTGCTTTGTGACCCTTGAAAGTCTGTTTTTATTCCTGTTGCATAAAGGAAGAAACTGAGAAGCCCAAGGTTCCGGGATTCATTGTCACACAGCTGATAAGCAGCAGAGCTGGCATTCAGTCCAGGCCCTCTGATACCAAATCACATGCTTTTCCTCATTCTGTTTCTGCTTTTACTCTGAGGTCCTTCCTTCTCTGAGAAAGAAGCAGTAATCTTGCTGGAAAGACGGTGGCTGGAGTCAGAAACCTTTCTTCCAGAGACTCAGTTTCTTAATCTGGAAAGTGATATTCCAGCTTTCTAGCTCCTACAGAACTTAAGCATTATGAAATAAAGACTAAAGATTTTACTTCAGAAAGAGCCCAGGGCTAACAAAAAGAAAGATGTCTGGTGTTTGTAGGAAGGTGGTTCAGTTCTGCACAGCCTGAGATAACACTGTTTGGGTGGGGGTAGGGAGGGGCAGAGTTTGGGTAGAAGTCTGGAAGTAAGAACTGGAGAAAAAAGCTTCAATCTCCCTTCTCCTGTGGAGAAAGCCAATATGGGGAGCTAGCAGCCAGCTGGCTGTTCTACCTCACACCTGGGTTTGTAAATGTGATAACATTCAGTTTATTCAATAAAACACTAGTGTCTTCAGGTAGACCTTTCCATTTTTCTAGTGTGGCATCTTGCCCTTCCAGCTAAGGCATTCATCACTCCAGCTGACCTTTTTCTTTTGTAAAAGTCCATGGGGGGTGGGAGGGAGATGGCAGCAGCAGCAGGAGGAGGAGTATTTCAAGTCTGTGTTTTCAGTGTCATTTTCTTCCCTATCCATTAAAGAGACCTCATGTCTCTTGTAAATTGTAACTTGGTTCTCACTTGTGTTTTTCTGAGTTTACTCCTCTAAGCACCTGCTATTTCTTTGTACTTCTCTTCATCAAGTTGGCCTAGTTTCCACTTGGTGTCCAATTCCCATTCGCATTTCAGGGCTTTATGCTGCACTTGGTTCTACCAATTAAGTGTCTTACCCCTCCTATCTTGATTCTATATCGGGACAGTCTTTTCTTATGCCTTTAATATTGTTCCTTTGAGGAACATCCGGATTTCCTCTGCTCTTTTGTTGCTTAAATGTTCTTCCCCTGGGACCCTTGACAATTTTCCCAAGCCTAGCAATTTCAGTAAATGCTTAATAACGTAATTTCAGTTGCTTCTATACAGGCATCTCCAGGACTCCACTTAAAGATCCCAACGTGCAGTATTTTTTTTTTTTTTTTTTTTTTGCTTTTCTAGAAAGTTCAGTTCAGTTACTCATTACATGAAACCCATAACCTCCCCACAAGAGAACAAGGAAAAAACCCACAGCTACATGTATTTACCTTAGCAAGAAAACACATAGTGAAACCAGCAGTTTAGATTGCATTATACCCTTACACAGCCTGTTTAACTCTCTATTGTTCCCTTGAGTAGAAATGAAAGATCCTATAGTTTGGGATTATTGATAAGACTGCAACATTTCAGGGGATCCCTGTCACTGAGTGTAGGTACTCCCTCTAGCAGTGCAAATAGCAGTCTTCTTCCTGTGAAGTTATTTGTGCCATCTTGGAAATCCTCTCTACAATATCCAAGTAGTCTTTGCTGCTTCACAGACCTTCACCAGCCCCTTTGCATTTCTGGTACTTTTTACATCACAGATTATATATTTCAGCCTATTCATGCCCACCATGCATCTTGGGTGCCATGATTTACAGCCATAGAGTATTGGAATGAGTGATGGGCCTGGAATTAGAAAGACTCATCTTCCTGAGTTCACATCTAGCCTCAGATTCTAGGTTATGTCAACCTAGGTGAGTCAATTAACCTTCTTTGCCTCAGTTTTCTAATCTGTAAAATGATCAGGAGGAGGAAATGAAAAATCACTCTGGTATCTTTGCCAAGAAAACCCCAAATGGGGACATAAAGAGTCAAATATGACAGACTAAAGAACAATAGATGCCCAACAAATAGATGTTTTCCTATTAACAGACCTTTTTCAGGCTTTCCCAAATTAGACACAATGATTGTAAGTTCTTTCTTAGCACATAATACTAAAAGAAAATAATACTTCACAGGGCAAAATGTTGGACTTGGGACCAGAAAGGCCTGGGTTCAAGAATATTGGCTCAAATTTACTAGCTGTGTGACTGTGGGCAAGTCACTGTATCTCTCTGAGATGAATTTTATCCATTTGTAAAAGGGAATAATAATAGTACCTACTTCACAGAGCTATTAAAGGGACCGACATGTAAAGAGATGATGTCATGTAAAGAGATGATGTATATAAATCCTTAGATCAGCATTAGTTATTACCATCAGGAATTCTTCCTAGTTGAATGTCTTATTGCCATTAATAAATACTTCCCAGCACTAATACATTATTGATGGAGTTGTGAACTGATCCACCCCATTCTGGAGAGCAATATGGAACTATGTCCAAAGGGTACATACCCTTTGATTGAGCCTGTATCCCCAAGAGATCATAAAAAAGGGAAAAGGACCCACATGTGCAGAAATGTTTGTGGCAGCTTTTTTTATAGTGGTAAGGAATTGGAAACTGAGTGGATACCCATCAATTGGAGAATGACTGCATAAGTTATGGTATATGAATGTTATGGAATACTACTGTTCTGTAAGAAAT
Source organism: Sminthopsis crassicaudata (assembly GCF_048593235.1). NCBI lineage: Eukaryota > Metazoa > Chordata > Mammalia > Dasyuromorphia > Dasyuridae > Sminthopsis > Sminthopsis crassicaudata. The sequence goes on along the minus strand of NC_133619.1, from coordinate 608,980,289 downwards.
GACCAGCAGGATGATTTCAAAGAGGCTTAGAGAGACCTATATGAACTGATGCTGAGAGAAATGAGCAAAACTAGGAGATCATTATACACAGCAACAACAAGATTATACAATGATCAATTCTGATGGATGTGGCTCTTTTCAGTAGCAAGGTGATTCAGGCCAATTCCAATGATCTTTTCATGAAGAGAGCCATCTTGCACCCAGAGAGAGGACTGTGGGAACTGAATGTGGATCACAATGTAGCATTTTCACTCTTTTCATTGTTATTTGCTTGCATTTTGTTTTCTTTCTCATTTTTTTCCTTTTTGATCTGATTTTTCTTGTTCAGCAACATAATTGTGTGTGTGTGTGTGTGTGTGTGTGTGTGTGTAGCATTTAACATATAATTTTAACATGTTTAACATATGTTCTATGAGAAATGATGAACAGGCTGATTTCAGAAAGGCCTAGAGAGATTTCCATGAATTGATGCTAAGTGAAGTATACAACAGTAAGATTATACGGTATCAGTTCTTTGAACATAACTCTTTTCAACAGTGAGGTAATTCAGGCCAGTTCCAGTGGTCTTGTGATGGAGAGAGCTATCTGCACTCAGAGAGAGACCCGTGGGGATTGATCCACAGATCACAACATAGTATTTTCACTTTTTTTGTAGTTGTTGTTTGCTTGCATTTTCTTTTCTTTCTCATTTCTCCTCCCCCCTTTTGATCTGATTTTTCTTGTATGGCATGATAATTGTGGAAATATGTATAGAAGATTTGCCTATTTTTAACATATATTGGATTACTTGCTATTTAATTTGGATGATAAGAAGGGAGGGAGAAAAAAATTTTGGAGCATAAGATTTTGCAAGGGTGAATGTTGAAAACTATGCATATGTTTTGAATCATGTTTTTTTCCCCATAGGTTGACCTTTGTTTCTTCATGTTTGTTGGCTTCACTTTAAATTCTATTGCTGTTGTAATTATAGTTTGGTAGTAAACTTGTTTGACTGAATTCTGTGGTCTGGCTAAGCTATTTAATACAAATGTATATGATACTAGACTCCTTCCAGCACAGCCCATTTTCCATCTGCCCTTTAGTGAACTGGTGATCACTATGCTTTGGGCGTATAATTTTTTGGTCATCTGATTATACAGAGTATACACTATATGTTCCTGGTTTTTATGGGTTAAAATCACAAGTGTGATGCAAATCTAAATACATTATGTATGTTATTTTTCCTTTATCTCAAATCCGTATTCTTATCTTAGAAGACAATTAAATCAGGCTGAGAGTTTGTTTTTAAACCTTATTGGTGCTTTTCCAGTCACTGTCATATTCTTCTGGCCATTTGCATGTTGAATACTAGATCTTTGACTATTAGTTTTCCAAGCTTTATGATATCAAAGGAGATATTCTCCTAAAGCATCAGAGTGACAAAAGTTTATATCCCACACTTGTATGTGTATATGTCTCTCTCTCCCTTATTGAGGAAAATATTTTGGCATTTCTTTTGTCCTCCATGAATATTGAATCAAAATTTGAGGAACAGGGATTCCAGGACCTAACTCTGCTATACTAGCATTATACTACTGACTTCTTAGTACCTTTATTCTCTCATTTGTCAACTGAAAGTTTGAACTACATGATATTTAAGGTCCTTTCCAAGTCAAAAATTATAAGTTTCAAAAGTTCCTTAATTCACTAAATCCTGTTAGACTTGAATGATTGAGACAGCAAGTGGCTAGTGAGTGCTAGACCTGCAATCAGAAAGGCCTAAGTTTGAATCCAGCCTCAGATACTTAGTAGCTCTATGACCCTGGACAGATCACTTAACTCTGATCTGCCTATTTTTTGTTTGTAAAATGAGGATAATTATAGTGCCTGCCTCAGAAGATTGTTATATAGGAACTGAGTGAACCAATCTTATGACTCAATCTTGTATCTAGCTTATTCCCTTTCTATTCAGTTGTGGGCCTAATCCAGTTTTTGTCTTGGGGGGGGAAAAAAAAAAACCACAACTTTTTATTCATGGGAATTGTGGGAAAACTTTATTGCATTGTTTGAACCCAGCCCTGCATGGCTGAAAGCTGGATTACCATTACCTATTGCTTAGAGATCCCTAAAACCCAGTCAGATTTAAAGATTGATATGAAAGGTTTTCTCACAATTATATATCTTAAGCAGTCCAGATGTCTTATCTGAAAACTAGCTCTGTACTATTTCCTTATTCCTTTGATTGAATACAGGCACTTCTAGGGAGTGGGAGATCTCTTTTTCTGATTTCAGGGAATTGTGCCTGTTAAGCTCTCCCCCTCTCAACTTGGAAAACCCTTATCTTTCCTCCAATTAAAAATCAGATGATCTAATCTTGTATCCTGATTTATATTCTATTAGTTGTTTTCTTTTGATGCATAAAAATCTGCATCTCCTTGTATTTGGGGTACAGTACCAAGCTGAGAAGGCCTGGTCTCAATTTGTTATGCACCTTTGGCATGCATTGCTTACTAAATCATTATGCTTGGAAGCTTGAACCTTTGTTTCCTCAATCATTTCAGATTTCACTGATCACAGTTGTGACATTTGCTAACATATTAAGAACTGTGCAAATTTCAGTTTAAGTGGTGGTGGTAATAGTGGTTTATACTTTTGACTTGTAGAAACCGCGATACATTAAATCCTGATAAAATACTAACCTAACATTTCTCTGGTTCTCTTTAGCTTGTGCTGATCAGAGGCATTTTGGCAGGAGGGCTAACCAGTGCTCTTCTTGCCCCCAGCTGGAGCAATGGAACTTCCCAACTATAGCCGCCAGTTGCTTCAGCAGCTGTATACACTCTGCAAGGAGAGACAGTTCTGTGACTGCACCATTTCTATTGGGACAGTTTATTTCAGGGCCCATAAACTGGTCTTGGCTGCTGCCAGCCTCCTCTTTAAAACATTACTGGATAATACAGATACTATCTCTATTGATGCATCTGTTGTGAGTCCAGATGAGTTTGCTCTCCTGTTAGAAATGATGTACACTGGCAAGCTCCCTGTGGGAAAACACAACTTCTCCAAGATTATCTCCTTAGCTGACAGCCTGCAGATGTTTGATGTGGCAGTTAGCTGTAAGAATCTGCTCACCAGCCTTGTGGGCTGCTCTGGTCCAAGTCAAGTACTAAGAGATGCTTCCCCTCAGACAGTGGAGCCATGCAAAAATGACGCTGATTCTGATAGACGTCTGGTCGAGAATCCTTCCCCAAAGAATGTGATCGTGTCTTCCCATTCAGCAGAGGTTCCATCTCCTCCTGTGGCTCTGAAGGCTGACACTGTGGTGGTGGTTAGTGCAATGACACAAGAAGCCGAGGAGGTGAATCCCACCATGGAGCAGCAGGAGCTTGATGCGACTTCTGCTGCTGCCCAGGAAGAGACTCTGGAGATTAAAATGAAGGAGCTAGCTTCACCAGGGGAAGCTTCCACCATCTTCCAAATGCCTTCTCTTTCTCCTGGGAAAGAAGCAGTAAATGAAGAGGTGGAGGAAGAGGAAGCGGCACTAGCAGTATGTACATCTCAGAAAGTGACAGAGACCACCACAGAGCCAGGTGATTGTCCTTAAAGGCAATCTTGAAGTCTGGGTTACCTTCTTATTACTTAATGGTTTTGGTGCTATTTTTTATTTATATCTTTAGAATCACCCTTTAAATATCAACTTTATGGTGTCACAAATTTTTCTAAGAGCCCATTTCTCCTCCATATGCTTGCCTTTTTTCCCCCCCCACTTTTTATTATTGGAATTGTGTACATAAATATTAGTTGTTGCCCTTTCATAACAGTGGGAGAGAAGTGAAGTGGTTATGTGGCGATCGCTCTTCTCAGCAGATACCTTTCTGGGCGTTCAGAGTGGCTCATTATGGGCACTCACCATAAGGGGAACAGCCAACTAAAGAAATGTTTGGGCCGTTACAGCTCCTGAAGACCCCCTCCATGGTCATGAAGGGAGCGCCTGCAGTTTGGCTTGGTGAAGGAACACCCACGCCAGCAATGTCTCTTTTGAAGTGCTGAAGTACAGCAGCTGATGGTTTTCAATAACCCCTGCTCTGTTAGCAGCCTTCTAGGGGTCTGGCTTAGTCATGTTAACATGACTGACATCAGTTTCATTCAGTGTAAAGTGCTCAGAGCCTTTGTACCAGGCTGAATTCTCTTTCTCTTGGCGTACTTCTGTAAGATTCTTAGATTTGTCTTGTTGGCGCAGTTTGCGTCTCATAGAAGCAGCCATTCTCACTCTGTAGGAAGAGGGCCTGTCAGCAGTCTGAAGACAAAAGACAAACAGGAGAACAGAAACATTAGTAAGACCAACAACAATGTACCATTTTGGATTGATGCTCATTGTTTTAACCATGCTGAGTGTGGTACAGAAGAGGAAGCTGTGAGTGACATTCTGGTCCTTATTATACTGACACACTAGATAACAGTTAAAAGATGTGTCTGACCTAGAGACCTGCAGGCAGCTTAAACTTCCACTTAGTCCCTTCAATTAATGACTGACTGATCTTGTTTCTTACATGCAGAGCATGAAAGGAGAAGGTATAATCTGGATTTTCTTCTGCAAAACGAAAGTATCTTTTCTGAAGCGCTCTCTGTTGCCCAGGATGTACCGAAAAGACTAGATGAATGTAGAGACATTAAAAGTCCCCATAAGAAGGTATGTATCATTTTCTTCCTATCTTGTTGTACTCAGCAATTTATAAGAATTCAACAAGCAAGTACAAAGTGTATTTCATGTGCAAGATATAGTATCCTGCATCTGCAGGATAGAAGAACAAAACAAAACCAAAAAAAAAAAAAATAGTCTCTGCCCTCAAGGAGTTTATATTCTACTTAGCAATTTTCCCTTTGCTTGCCATAAAGCCTGGCAAAATGGGTATGCAGAATATTCTAATAGTACAGATTTTTTCTTAAAGTTAAATTTCATTTTCTTAGCTTTTATTTTTATAGGATCATAGAAGGGTTCTTTATAATATATTATGTATACTAAATATAGTGTGTCTGAAAATAAATATATATAATATATTCTATATTTATTTAAAGATAGGCCATCCTTCTAAAGTGTGGGTTCTTTGGAAGAAAAAAAAATACAAGCATACAATGAAAAGAATTCCATAAAATTACTGTATATTGAACATGTTTTTGCCAATTAAAAAGTTTTTTTTTAATTTTTTTCAATTCAAATAGAGACTCTTAATTTTTATAGCTTTTTATTTTTCCAAATACATACATAGTTTTCAACATTCACCTTTACAAAACCTTGTATTCCAAATATTTTTCCCCAGCTTCCTTTCTCCTCCCACTCCTAGACAGTAAGCAATCCAATATAGATTAAATATATATACTTCTAAATTCTTCTAAATATTTCAATATTCATCATGCTGTGCAAGAAAAACCAGATCAAAAGGGAGGGAAAAAACATGGGGGGGGAAAAAAAGCAAACAAACATCAACAACAACAAAGTGAAAATACTATGCTTTGATTCACATTCAGTTCCCATAGTTCTCTCTCTGAATGTGGATGGCTCTCTCCATCACAAGTCTATTGGAACTGCCTTGAATCATCTCATTGTTGAGAGCCACGTCCATCTCAGTTGATTATCCCAATTTTTAAAAATCGTTACTTTTAGCTGTTATTTTTATTGTTACAGACCATATTCAGGTTTTGTATGCACCAGATTTTGAGAGCAGCCCGAGGCTTGCTTATGCTTTGACCGATATGGTATATCACCAGATAAATCCCTGGTGATGAAAACCGTGTGTTCTCATTGCTGGAATGATGTAGGTAATTAAATCAATGGAATCAGTTTTGTTTTTTATTTCCCTGAATATAAATTATAGCTTTCTCTGGAAAAATAACTAAGCTTAATGGTTTCTTCATTAAAAGGAATATCCAGAGTCCCACTTTGCTGGGACTCTTTGGGTTGTATCTATTATTTGAAAGGCCCTTTGAGTTGTTCTTTTTCCTTGGCTGGTTAGTCCAGAATATCTCTTTTATTAGCATATGTTGACTTAAGTGTTTTATAGTCTTTTAACAAATGTTTTACAGTTAAAAAAAAAAAATTCATTTGAAGTTTCTTTATTTACTGTCCAAACATAGGGGAGGGTCCCCAGCCCTGGGATTCTTGATTACTTGATACTACTAACTACTCAGAGTAAAGTCATTGTATTTGAGGGAAAGGCAGAAGGGAGGCCCAGATTTAGAAAGGCCATGCCCTGTACAAAAGATGGCAAATATCACCATGTCTTCTCCAGCTATTTCAGGAGAAAGTTTGAGCCATCATTTCTCTTTAATATTACTATTGTCTGTCTTTCTCAAGAGAGCAGAAATCTTGCCTTTTTGTTTACATGTTCTTTTTTGTAGAAAGGATTCTAGAGCATGGTGTCAGAAAGATGATTATTAGATGATTGTTGCTTGACTTAGTTCTTTGTTATTTTCCTAGACTTTGTTTATCTTCCAAAGAAGTTAGCTTGTTTCATTGTTACCTTGTTAATTGTAAAAGTATTTATTAATCTTACAGATTTCAATGATTTCAACCTTACTCTTTTTGAGGCTTGTGTTTTGACACATTGTTCTGAAGGAAAGGAAGCAGAAGTTGGGTCTCTGCTAGTTGTTATAGTTTTGTGTATTTCTTCACTGAAATTAGTTTGTAAAACAATCCTGTGCTTAGTTTGAGGAGGATACCGGGCACTGATGTCCTCCTGATTTTATTTCCTAGGGATAGATGATGAAAAGTGGCAAATCTATTCTCTAAGCAGTGATTGCAGCCACATGAGCAAAGGTTGGCTTGCTGAAGATGGTGTAAGATCAAACCCAGACTGATTAAGAAGTCTCTGAGGCCTTGAATTGGAAGGTGTCTTTATTTCAGGATAATATCACTGTCAGTTAGACAGAGATTGTCTTTGCAGCATTTGTTCTGGGAGTAAATTCACATTTTTCTCTTGTTTTAGGGGCTATAGTTTATATTGATTTTTCCTGTTTTTCTGATCATTGTCATTTTCTTAGTGAATTAGATACACACAGTAATATTGGATCTTTGACTAGAGTTAAGAGAGAGCTTTCCCTCTTTTTGCTGGTGATTTCTGAGCTTTTGCATTTTTTTCCTAATTTTCCCACAAAGTTCTAGAGAGGTTCTGAGGTCATAAGATCATAGGTTACAGCCAGAAAACCTAAGATTCAGTCATTTTTTCCTTTACAGTTTTATTTAGAAGGCAGTCAAGTTTTCTCTTCTCCTGTGTAAATCTTAAGATGTTCTTCAGCAAGTAAGTATATTTGTTTGTTCCCTATCATGACAGTGTAGAATCAGATTTGTTGTGAAATGATTATGGGGAGCTAGATTTCTTGTATGAGGCCTAGAGGAATGAGGAAAAAAGCTCAATTGTGCTTTCTTTCTGAGTCCCTACATTGTCAGGATGAGAAACACATCCAGAAGGAACATAGAAGTATTGATAGATATCTAGAAACGAAAAATAGATCGACTTACTGATATCCATCAAATAACTGGAGACAAATCCTCTTGGAAAGGCCAGCAGAAGCTGGGATGATCTGATTCCTAATCATACTTAGTGCTAGGGAGGCAGAACCTAGAGAAAGGGTGAGGGATCCTTCACAGTGAGGTCAGTGACTCTTTAGAGCACCCAAGAAAAAGGGAAATGAAGATGTGATCTATGTGATCACAAACTATTAAAAGTCCGCAGGTAGGGCAGGCAGAAAGTCTAGGATTTGAGGAAGGAAATAATCCTGGTTGAGTCCCAGATGATGAAATAAAGTGACTTTTCACATGACGGAGTGGAAGGAGAACATGGAGAACGCAACCTTTTTTAATATAAGGGTCTAATTCTAGAGATGGATGTCACCTTAGTGCCCATTGGTTTAATATACTGCCTTTATAAAAGGGCAAATCTATTGTTTAAATCATTTTTCATATGCAAGAAAACTTAATATTTAAAGCTCTTAACCCTTTTGGAAAAGCTTTGTGTGTTGAGCTGAACAGTTGGGACTTTTATATCACATGGTACTTAACCCCTAAGCCTCCGGCATATTTTAACATGTGACAGATAGCCTTCCAGATCCTCTATTTTAGAAGAGGATTGGCCAGCAGGAAGTCTGAGCCCAGTTTATTTGTGCTAGAGAACCCTGAGCATCTTAGATGGCTGATGGAGCCACAACCATTACTGGCTTTCTGTGGTGCAACTTCTCACTGGGGATTAGTAGGGAGAGCCAGGAGCAGGCTGTCCAGGCAGCTGGCTCCTGCCTCCCGGCTCTTCCCTGAGTCTGCCCCTGCTACTCTTCCCAGATGGCCACCTTGTCTTCACTGCTGAGCAATGAAGTTAACAAATGTTTTAATTTCACTGCTGAGTAGCTTTGCAAAGGGAGAGGAAAGAGGGAGGATAATGAGCTGAGTCAGATGCCATTGCTGATAAAAGCTTCTCTTAGCCACCAGCTCAAATCAGAAAGCCAGAGGGAGTTAGGACAATATGAGGAGAGCTGGATTTCCAGAAGCTTCAGAGCAGAAGAAAAAAAAAAACACTTTGGCATATATTGCCAGTAAGAAAAAGGCAGGATAGAAACAGACAGCTGAACCTGCTTCACTTAAGGTGCCCAAATGAAAGCAAATGGAAGTAAAGATAGAAAAAGTGGTTAGCTAGGTATATTGTTGAGAAGCCAGTGGATATCATCAGAATGTCCTGGCCCCCAATCAGGCCTGGGACCTTTCCCCTAGAGATCCTGTCATAATTAAGGGTATTAAAGAATTCCTTGAAACCCAGAGAAATTAAGTAACTTGTTCTTGTTCATATAGCAAGACTTGTTAGAGCTGGAATTTAACTCAAGTCTTTTCTACAAAATGGTAGAATGCCATTAAAATGAATTTGTTTAAAAAGGATGAAATTTTGAAATGATTCATTCATTCTTTAAAAACATACACAGTTATTTCAGATTTACAGCCTCCTAGATATTTTGTGAACTAATAAACATTTATTATCTCTCCCTTTCACTGTCCCTTCCTCACGAAAACCCAAATTCAATGCTCTTATGAGTCCACAAACAAATTCCCATGTTGGCTGCGCCCAAAGATGTGTGTCTCATTCTGGAGTTTAAGTCCATCATCTCCATGGCTGGAGATGGGTGGGGTGATGTATCCTTTCTGATTTAGAGTTTATCATTGTGTTAATCTGGAACTTGTCCAAGACAATTCTTAGAACTGACCTAGAAGGATTATGGGATTTGGAGGACTGGGCTCAGTGCTCAGCTCTTCCTCTGCCAACAAGGATCATGAAAACCCCATTTTGGAGCTTGGGATAGAGGAGGCCAGGAAACTTTAGGAACTCCTTCCTTAGAAACCTCAGAACCTTAGAAACTCAAACTTTCTTTATACTGTTGAGAAAACTGAAGTCCTAAAAGGACAAGGAATCTGCCCAAAGTCATATCAACAGTTAATGGCAGAGCAGGGCTTTAAGCCCAGATCTTCTTACTTCCTATCCAATTTATTTTCCTGTTTCCATTGAAATAAGACAATCTTGGCAGTGAACGATGATCAAAGCCTGGTGTATGATAAATGCCAGTTTACAGTATAAACTCCATCATATACAAAAATCACGTATTCTTTCTGCACAAATTGGTTTTCCATGATGCAGAGAGTAGAGTATAAACCCAGCCCTTGCCTGAAGGGAGCTTATTGTCGGGATTTGGAAAGTGAACATGGATTGCCGATGAGATGGGACTTGAATTGGGCCTTGAAGGTCAGGTAAAATAATGTGGAGAATGAAAATGAGAGCAAGAAAGATGTTACAGAATTGTAGCCAATGGTCCCCAATATAGAGGGTCTTTCTGAATTTTGAAGCCTCATCTAACTCAAGAAAACACTGATTTGGATCATTTATCTAGATTTCACAAATATGAACCATCGTTACCTATAGTTCACAATGGCACATGAGTGTAAAAGGAGACTGTTTCCAGGCTTGTAGACTTAGGGTTTATCTATAAAGTTTTTTCCCTACTAATTTCTCTGTCCAATAAATTAGAAATGAAGATTGCAAAGTCAGATGTTTACATAAAACAAGTTCAATCTGTCAGATTAGGATAAAATAAATAAATATAGTTTTATTTATTTTTTATTGTCTTGAGGAGAGATTATCTAAAACTTAAATATATATACTTTTGTCATGCTTGAGTTAAGTCTGGCCAAGTTGCTAGTTTTTGTTGTTGTTGTTGTTTTTTTAATTCCTTGCCAAATAACATGAATTAACATTGTTGTTAAAGTTATTTCACTAGCATTAAAACTGCCTTCAGCGTGTACAAGTGACTGCCTTGTTAGGCACCTTGGGTCTTTATATGTATCCTGCTTTGGGGCTAGATAGTGTTTGATCACAAAACTGTGGCAGTAGAAATTCCATGGTGGCTTTTGCTCCAATTTCAGTGAGCCCTTGAATTGGTTCTTGGCATCTCTCAGCCCCTATCCCCAGCCCCACATAGGACAGGCCCTTCAGAAATGTTTGTTGTTTGAAATCCAAAGTACATGTTTCCTCCTCCCAGTAGCCCTCAAGAGGGAGTTTTGGTTAAAATGAGATAATGGCTGTCAAGCATTTTGAACTTACTAAAGGAAAGGTGCTTGAGGATTTAGTGTAGTTTAGCAGTCAAATGACATCAATCATTAATCAGTGAGTTAAAAACTGAGATAATCCTTACAGAGTGTGCTGAAAATTTACTGTTGCCTAACCAGGTTTTTATTTGTTGTTCAATCGCTTCAGTGCTAACTCTTCATGCCCCCATTTGGGGTTTTTTTGGTGGAGATACTGGAGTGGTTTGTTATTTCCTTCTCCAGCTCATTTTATATATGAGGAAACTGAAGCACCCAGGCTGATGTGACTTGTCCAGGATCACAGTTAAGAAGTGTCTGAGGCTGGGTTTGAACTCAGGAAAATAAGTCTTCTTGTGCATTGTGGCGCCCCCTAGCCACACTTATTTGTAACTAAGGCAAATATGTGGAGTAACCTTAGTTGACTGTGGTGAAACAGTTTAGGAGGCAGGGCCCTGGAACGCTGGGGCTATCACTAATGGGCTGGAAGTTGGCCCGCAATGGAACATTGCGGCAGTCTTTCCCAGGCACTGTCAGGCCCAGACAAAATAGAGAATGAGGGGCAGCTAGGTGGCGCAGTGGAGAGAGCACCAGCCTTGAATTCAGGAGGACCTGAGTTCAAATGTGGTCATAGACACTTAACACTTCCTGGCTGTGTGACCCTGGGCAAGTCACTTAACCCCAGCCTCAGGGAGGAAAAAAAATAGAGAACGAAGGAAGGGAAGACAGCCTTGTACCATGAAAAGAACATTGTCCCTAGGTTCAAATCCTGTGCTACATGTGTCACCTTGGCCAGATCACTGAAGTTCCTTATCTTTTCCTTTCCTTCTGGAGTCCAGAAGCTCGGAGGTCCCCTTTAGCCCCAGATCTATGGTCCTGTAGTTGTTGGAGGGAATCACATCTAGGGGTGGCGATGAGATCCCAGTGGTGTTTGAGCCAGACCTAGAGAGTGAAGGTAAGAAGGAGGAGGAGTCTAGGTGGAGAGGTCTCTGCAGAGGCAGCCAGAAGGTGAAGGAAGGTATGTGAAGTCTTACTGGGGGGCCCAGTTTGCTGTTTTAATAGAGTAGGATAAGGGCAGATGTGTAATGGAGCTGGAAAAGTAGGTTGGAGCCAGGGTGCGAAGGGATTTAAATGACAAACAGAGGAGTATGTCTCTGAGCTTTGAAGTAATTGGGAACCATTGGGGTTTATTGAGCAAGAGAGTGTCACGGTCCTTTTGGCAGCTTGATGGAGGATAGATTAGAATAGAGAGAGATGAAGTAATGAGATCAATTCTAAAGCTACTTCAGTAGAATGGGCAAAAAGTATAAACAGAGGTTTGACCTATAAGAGTGACTACCTAAATGGAGAGAAGGGTATGGATATAAAAGATTTAGAAATTGGAATAACAAGATATGGCAACCAATTGTTTGGGGTGGTAGATATTTTCAGAGACCCCTTATATGGTTTATACCACGGATACACACACATACCCATAGTTTCATATTGATCTTATAATACTTCTATTCTTGTCTTGATTTCTAAGATGTTTGTGTAATATCACATGTGTTATATACACACACATACATATATACACACATAGTATATGTGTATGTATATATCATATATATACACACACGGATAAGTAATGTGTGTTATTGTAATATTGTAATGTATAATATTACATTATAAATATTCTCGTTGGGGTTTTCTTGGGGTCTCTGGAGGCAGCTGCCATTTCAGTTCAGTAATCACCACACGAGTGGCCAGGGTTGTTAAAGTCCAAATCCTTTATTGTCTCCTTCCAAGACTTGTCTCCTTTCCTGTGGCCCACTTAGCTTTCTTATAGTTCTGATTCTTTATTATCTCCTTCCTGGGGCTGGGCAGCTTTCTGGAGAGCCTTTCAGTCTGGCCTTGGTTCGAGAGCTTGAGCTCCCGCCTGCCTTCTCTGGCTTCTGAATCTCCCCCACTTCCAAAGGTTTGTGCTTCAGCCTCCAGCCACAACAAACGTGGAAGATGGAATGAATCTGTCTCAGCCTCCAAAAGCTTCTAGTGTGCTTGTCCCTTTTGACCCTGAGAGCTTCTTGCTTATATACTCCACACTGAGTATACTCCAATCATGACATCACTAGGAGACCATTATTTGTTGTAGGATTAAATCAATGCTAAACTAGATTTAACTATTGTCTCCTCAATTCCACTCAGTGTCTTCTTTCAAGTTTTGGCCCATAACATCTCCTTGTAGGATCAGATCAATCATACTGAACCATGCTAAATTAGATAATTATTATCTCTATCAATTCCACTGACTTACTACCTTGTAAGAATCCTTTGTTTCAAATTCAGAGTTCTGGCCCATAACATGTTATAGCAGATATATCTGAAGAGCCTACTAATTAATATGTGCATGAATATTTATCAAATGCCTACTATGGCAAGTGCTGGGGATACAAAGAGAAGCAAAAGGCAATTCCTGCCTCCAAGGAACTTATAGTCTAATAAGGGAAACTGTAATGTTCTCTTCTCTATAATATAATCATTCTCTGGGAGCAGATTTCTTGGGGAGCTTTGGGAGGCAGCCTTAGTTTCAGTTCAAAGTACTCACTCCAAATGCAGCCAGGAGTTAAAGTCCAAATTCTTTATTTCTCCTTCAAAGTCTTGTCTCTTTTCCTGGAGCCCGGTTAGCTTTCTTAGAGGTCTATCTTTCTCCTTGGTTCTAAGAGCTCTCACCAAATGTCCATCCAGCACAAAGGTGGAATCTGGAATGAATCTTCTGTGTCTGGCCCTAAGAACTTCTTGCTTATAGTTCTGCCCGATTTGTGAATCTCCTTGACTGGTGAACCTCCTCATTATATGTCCTCTCAAAAGGCATGAACCAAGTACATAAGCATTGTCTCTATCAGTGACTTAGCACCTTGTTTCAAGTTCTGCCCCATAACATCTCCTGATTTCTTTTGATTTAGAACATAAGATGGTCATGACCTCCCTGACTTCTCAAGGTGAGAACCCCCAAAAAGAAGGGGATCATGCCTTCCCTGACTGCTCAAAAAAGAAGTGAAAACACCATAAAAAGGTGGTGATCATGCCCTCCCTGACTTCTCGGAAGGGAGATGAAAACACCAAAGGAAATGGGAAATCAAATCAGATTAGCGGGTTTCTGAAGGGGCTCACTCTTAAAATAGGTATACATAAATCTATCAATCTGGGAGGTATTACACATAATTACATAAATTACATAAGCACATAGCACTATAACACAGGCTAGAAATGATGTAATAAATAACATGAATCAACATGAGGAATTATACATGTCCATAAGTCCCAGGAATAGTCCAAAAGGAATCTATTGTTCATTAGTTCGTGTGCCAGGAATCCAATGATTCCTGCTAGTTTTCAAGTCCTGCAACAATCTTATCTTGTGTTAGGGAATCCAATGACTCCTGATGGTTTTCAAGTCCTGCAACAGTCTTTGTCAGCAATTTTTCATCTCAAGGAATCCAATGATTCCTGCTGGTTTTCAAGTCCTGCAACAGTCTTATCTTGTGTTAGGGAATCCAATGATTCCTGCAGATTTTGTTCTTAGGTCTTTGTTTTGAGGTTTTTCTCCTTTTCTGTCTCTCTCCAGGTACTCATTGCCACCCATCTGTTTCCTTCTCCATCTACAGGAATACAAGCAAACCCTCTCTCCCAGGCAGTTAACCTATCGAGTCCCTTCTATTTACCACTTTGGGGATTTCTCCTCGTTACCTGGCAATTAAATTGGAGCTGGTTGCACTGGACACTGCCCTGTATTCTCCCCATTTGTAATCTCTTTCAGCTATCTGACTGCTTTTTGGCTGACTGATCATATAATCCCTTTCTGCCATGTGATTGCGTTTTTGGCTGATAGATTACATCAGAGTCCTGAACTTCTAAAGACTCTCTGATGTAAACTCAGCTTCCATCATGCCCCACCTGTCTTTTGTATGATATCTTGGAGCTGGGCCCCACCTCTCATTTCCCTAGGTCAATCTACATTCTGAGGCCCAGTGGAAGCCCTTGTGGCATTTTGGACATGGGGTTTTGGGTTTTATTTTCTCACCCTGTTTTTTTACTCTATCTCCATATCTACACTGAGCTCTAAGATGTCCTAGTTTTCCACATTGAAAACATCGACGATTTTCTTTAGAAGTTCCTTGCCAAGAGGGACTCTGTCTTCCCATGTCCAGCATGGTCTGGGTATAATAAGCATTTGTGCCCACTGTAGCACAGTCTTATGATCTCCTCTAAAGGAGCATCTTTGTGTAGTCCCCATATAATTCTTCTGTAAACCTCATTGGCATTTTCCTTAGCCGGATGTCTGGTCATTATTTCTGTAGCTGCATTTTCTCCAATGGTCCTTGTGTTTCCAAACGTCCCACAAAATCTGCAAAGGGTTCGTTGGGACTATTTTTGTGAAGGCTTCCCCTTGATGTTTTTTTCTGGGGAGGGAACCCCAAGCTTTTCTTATAGCATTTGTGATCTGCTCATAAGCTGTGATGGAGTAATTAATCTGTTCTGAATTCTCTCCATACTGACCCTCACCTGGTAGCTGGTCAAAAGTGACTTGTATATTAACTCTTGTTTGCCTGTTTCATTGGGCTTGAATCCAACATAATTCATGATACTCCGAAAGCCACAACAAGTTTTGTTCAGGTTCTAAACATGTCCTTGCTATGGATTTCCAATCACTGGGGGTTAGCATTTCATAAGCCAAACTATCTAGTAACAGCTTAACTTAAGATGATGTAGCCCCATAAAGAGTGCAACCCTTTTTCAAATCCTTAATTTTTTCCAGATCAAAAAGGAGTGTATCTTCTCTTTTGTTTATCTGAAGAGTCAAGCTCTCCAGTCACAGGATATGCATTTATGAAATCAGATACATCCTGTCCTTCATTTTTTGCCTTAATCAATGTTTTTTCTAATCTTGTCATAGGCTGCTTAATAGGTGGTTCTGTTTGTGTCACTTCTCTGCCCCTCCCCCCTTCTCCTTCCTCCACCCATGAAAGATTAATTGTGGGAGGAAGATATGGGAAATGCTCCTTAACTCCATTCTTAACTGATTCTTCATCCTTTTCACTTAGTTTAGTTGGATACTCCCCCTCTTGCTCTTTCTTCTTTTTCCTTAGTCTAACACATATAATTTCTTAAGGTCAATTGTATTAAATTGTATGTATTAAGGTGTCTTTGGAAATTGAGTCAGGTCCATTTTTACTGTAGTATTGACAAAGTTGCTCTCCTACTAATTTCCACTCCTCTAGATCCAATTTTTTTCCATAGAGAACCAAGGAGATATGTGCTCTACAGTTTCTAAAAGTTCAGTGATCTGCTCCCAAATTATAATCAAACTTTGGCTTTTCATAACCCTGACAATGCTCTTTACACATTTTCCTTGAAGAGAAACAGAAGGCTATTTTCTAAACATCTGTCCATTTTAGCTGAAATACTATTTTAGTCCTTTAACAAAGTTTCCTTGTTGTACTCACCCTAATTTCTGGGTCACAGATGAAGGTTCTTGGTTCCTATTCAGGCACCAAAATGTAATGTTCTCTTGTCTAAAGTGTAATGTTCTCTGGGAACAGGTTTCTTGGGGAACTTTTGGAGGCAGCCTTAGTTTCAGTTCAAAGTAATCACTCCAAATGCAGCCAGGAATTAAAGTCCAAATCCTTTATTGTCTCCTTCAAAGTCTTGTCTCTTTTCCTGGGGCCCAGTTAGCTTTCTTAGAGGTCTTTCTCCTTGATTCCAAGAGCTCTCGCCAAATATCCAGCCAGCACAAAGGAGGAATCTGGAATGAATCTTCTGTGTCTGGCCTTATGAACTTCTTGCTTATAGTTCTGCCCAATTTGTGAATCTCCTTGACTTGTGAACCTCCTTGTTATATATGCTCTCAAAAGGTGTGAACTAAGTACATAAGCATTGTCTTTATCAGTGACTTAGCACCTTGTTTCAAGTTCTGGCCCATAACAGGAGACATCATACAAACAAATATATACAAAGTGTATATGCAAGATAAATCAGAAATCATTAACAAAAGGAAGACATTGGAATTGAAAGGAGTTAGGGAAGGCTGCCTGTAGAAGGTGGGATTTTAATGGGGATTTAAGGGAAGCCAGGAAGTTAGTAGTCAGAGTGGAAGTGTTCCAAGTATGGATGATAATCTGAGAAAATGCCTGGTACCGAGAGATGGATTGTCTTGTTTTGTGGAACAGTCAGGAAGCCAGTATGACCCGATGGAATAATACATATGGAGGAGTAAGGTATAAGAAGACTGAAAAGGTAGGAGGGAGCTAGGTTAGGAAAGGTTTTAAATACCAGACAGAGCATTTTGCATTTGCTTTTGGAGATAACAGGGAGCTGCTGGAGTTTATTCAGGGAGTGGTGGAATGGTAGAGTCATGATTGGACCTGAATTTTAGGAAAAGTATTTTAGTAGCTGAATGGAGGATGGACTGAGAGCTGAGATAGGCAGACCCATCAATAGTCAATTGCAGCAGCCAGATGCGAGGTGAGGAGGGTCTGCACCAGACCATTTACAGTGGTACAGGACAAAAGGGGGCCTGTTAGATATCTTGGCAACAGCTTGGATATGGGGAGAGTTGAAAGGTGGGGAGGAGTCCAGGTTGACTCTTAGAGTGAACCTGGAGGGCCTGGAAGGATGGTGGTACCCTGGGCAGCAATAGGGTAGGTCAGAGGACTTAGGAGGTAGATAATGAGTTCCATTTGGGCCATGTTCAAGATGTGTGAAGGGCAGTTAGAGGTGTGAGCAGAGAGGCTAGGGCAGGAGAGGTAGATGGGAGATTGTAGAGCAGCAGGCAGTGGACAGAATGTGAATGCAAGAGAATATTAGTGCACAACAGATGTAGGAAACACAGAAACAGAGTGAATTTAGCAGAGCTAGAATAATGTATGCAGTAACTAAGATGAAGCCAAATGTTGCATAATTATGATGACTGATTGTGACCCTGGATGAGCTGAGGGAATTTGCTACCTTCCTTCACTAAAGAGATGGGGGATCAAAGGTGTGGAATATCTACTCCTATCCATGGATTTTGTTTAAAACTTATTTTTATTTCCTACAAGGGAAGGAATTTAGAGATAAAATTCCAAGTGGTCTATCTAGAAATGATGGGTTTTTGTTTGTTTTTAGGAATCAATAAAATTTGAGGGGTATTTTAATGGTTTCTTTTTTAATTAATGGCTTAGATTAAATTATTTCTAAGATTCTTTCTGGCATTAATACTTTATAATTATGTGATATGTTAAGGATGATAAATTTAGACTTAGAAGGAATCCTAGAGATTTTCTAATCCAATCTCTCGTTTTTTCAATGAAAAACCTTGGGTCCCAGTGAAGTTGATGGGACTTGGACCAAGATCTTCTGACTCTAAGCCCAAGGATCTTTGCACCATACTGTGCAAGATCAGAAAATAATAAAATTAGCTTCCTTTTGAAATAGGCTATAATTTAGAAATTTCACTGACTCAGATTTATTTGCTCCTCCATATAAGTCCAAATTAGCAAGGCTTAACTCAAATTGAATAATGAGACACTTTCCAGAGTTTAGAATCATTTAGACTATTCTATTAGCACTGTGTTTTTGTTATACTCTCTGACTGAAGAGGCAATACAGGAGGAGCCTTGGGGGTCTACAAGCTAATGGTGGATGATCTGTGGGTGTAGATGACTAGGTGATAGTAAACTGAATCCTAAACTGATAACTAGGATCAGCCCATAAATTTATAGCAGGTGGTTGGCAGAGTGGGGCCCAAAGGCTGGAGCTCTAATGATGAATGGATTAACTTCTCCAAAGACCAGAAGCATGGATTCCAGAAGCCCTGGGTATGGAGGTCAAAGTCTCAGGATACAGAAAGCCACAAGGCAGAGCATAGGGAAATTAAATATGGTTGCTGATTACTCTTCCTGGAATCTTTTGTTTAAAAGGCTATCTTGGAGTGTCTTGAAGCTAAAGAAGGAATCTCAGCATTCAAAAGAATCCTCAGTAAAGTAAGAAACAATGAGTGCCTCGATGTTGAGACTGTGGTGTCTTTGTTGGAGCTATTCCAGGACACCCATCCTGAAATAAAAGCGGCACTGCAAAAGCAAGATGCAGAAGATGGAGAAAACATGCAGCTGAAAAGTAGGAAAAATCCCATCTACTTGACTCAGTCTGTTATGTTCATTGAAGGGGTTTTCAGAGTTCAGCTTTAATTATCCCCATAGGCCTGGTTATCTGTTCATATGATTTTCATTTGAGTTCTGCTGTGTACAATTCTCATAGCTGTATGATGTATCTATAAAAGCAAAATTAGCTTTTCCATTGCTAGAATAACTGGTCTTGTACCTTAAATTGAGAGAGTACCAGCAGTGTTCTCATGCCCTTCAGAAAAAAAATAAAATAAAAAGGCCTATCAGATCGATGGGTTGGGCATCCAAGGTGAATTGGCTCTCTAACTGAGCTGAAGGGCTAGAGTTTCTTCTTCATTTGGGTTAGACACAAAGCAGTGGCCTTGCCAACTCGAAGTTAACCTCTGGCTGGCTTTGCAGCTTTGTGATCCATCAGAAAAATGAAACGTTTTCCTTTTATAAAGTTTAAACAGAATAATAAAGTGTTTTCCTTTGCTAAAAGAGTATCTGCATTCCGGTGCTCAGAATAAGCAGTGGATTGCTTTACTATTCTGTTAGATCTCTCTCGACAAACCAAGCTGTCATTTTTCTTCAAATTGACTAGTCTCTCTTGTGTGTTTCTAACACTTTCTTTCCCCCAGGGAATATAGAGGAGGGAAAGACCTTGTCCATTCTGTTACTAGAACACAAAGAAGACCTGATCCAGAGCATAACCCAGATGAAACCCATTAGGGAATTCCTAGAGATGGCCCCTGGGGAGCTCTTGACCAATGTGGAAAAAGAGGTGAGTGAATGGGGCAAGATGGGAGATTACTTAAGATGACCCCCTGCTCTGAGTGCCTTAACCTCATACCTTGAGGGTTTTTTCATACATTAATTTAAAATTTAGATTTTTAGAATGGTTTTATTAATAGAGAGGTAGTATTTGATTCTTTAAAAAAGAAGTTTGTAGTTTTTTATTTTTTTATTATTATTTTTTTTTTTTGCCAACAGCTCTTTTAAAGACATTTTAGTTGTTAGATACTCCTCTTACCACGTTTCTCCTCTTCCTCATACTAAGGGGAAAAGTAGAACTCTTGACATGACTTAATGGTCTCACCAAATTTGGAGTAAATTGTTGATTTCACCTATTTGTACTGGATAGGGATTTTAGTAGTATAAGGAAAGAATTAGAATATTGATGGGAGTTTTTTGAGTACCAATCTATCAGATTATAATACACCTATTCAATGTATTGAAGGAGAGATTGGGGAAACATTTTCCTTAATGCATAATACTTTGGATTGGTCGTAAAAATGAGGCCCTAAATTAGATTTTGGAGTATGTATTGGGTATAAGATATCATGGTGAATGTTTTAGGATAATTAGAAGAGTTTGGAAGCCTCAACAAATGTACAAATCGAGCTTTTTAAAAAAAACATTAATTAGATCCCCCAAGGTCCTAGGACAAATTGATTCTGTTCTGGGTGCTTAAAGAGTTAAAAGAGAAAGAAGAATAAAAGGACTGCATTTGTGCAGAAAAAAGGAAGAAGGAGATAGAAGGAACTTGTACATAGACATGGAGGAATTTGTGGAGGGAGTGATGAACCACATTCTTATTAGAAGGAACAAAGGAATGGGATACACAGAATTTGGTATAGAATTACATCAGACTTAACAAGGAAACATGTGACATGTTAAGTGGAAGGATAATCCCAGGAAGAGAATAGAAAACACCAAATGGTGAAAAAGGGCAGCTCTAAAAACTTAAGGATTAGCTATGTCTCTTAAGCACTTGGGACACAGTCCATGACCTCCTCCAAACAGGATACAAGGCTGCAATGAAATTGTGGCCAATACCTGGGGTTCCTCTTGCTTGTTTGTTACAGGAGTTGCTTTTTTTTTTTTTTTTTTTTTTTTTTTCATTTCTCCAAGTGGAGGAAAAAACAGAAAGAAGCACAGGTAAGCAGTACCATTTTGAAAGTATAATCTATAAAATTTCACATATTTACTTTTAAGAGCAAGCATGAAATGGAAAATTGTAGTTTTGTGTGGAGTCCCTCTTTTGTAGTTTGCTATATGTATGGAAATACTCTTTGGGGATCAGAATAAAAACAATTAGTACTAGGAGTACTTACAGTGAGTGAAGGCTGGCAAGAAAGGTCCAGAAAAAATAAAGGGGCTTGTTTTTGTGTTGGCTATGCTTGTGAGAAAATTGTTTTGTTTTAGCAGGCCAGTGACAAAGGCTAGTGAGCTTCACTGTGGTTTCTTCATAAGTCTAAAAGATTTAATAAAAGGAGTGGTAAGGGGCCTGCTAGACAAAGAAGTGTGATCAAAAGCAGCTGGCAGGCTCCACCGAGAAGAAACCAGGCCTCCCAAAACCCCATGAAAGGGAAGGCTCTCTGCTTGCTGGGTTCAGCTTTTGCCCTAGAGAGCAAGTAGGGCAGTGTACCTCCCTTCTTTCATTGAAGAGGTGGGGACATATAGAGGGGAAATGTGGCACCCACTGGCAAGTATTAACTGTATATTGGCTTTGCCTTACTGTTTCCAAGTTGAAGAGGGGCAGGAAGAAAGGTTATTGGATTATAAAAACAAGAGGTCTCAATAAAAGTTTAAAAAGTAAAATAAACAAGGTTAATTCATGTATTTTTTCAAGACAGTTACTATTAGAATGGTCAATTTAAGGAATGTCCTAAAGAAGTTTACCTAGATTTTAGGAAGGTATTTGATATCATTTATCATATTTTTCTTGTTGACAAGGAGGAGAAATCTGGAATGGATAATAATCTAGAGGGATGTGGATCTGAAGTTGAATTAGTGATCATTCCCTGAAGTTAGTTAGTCTTTTGGGGTTTATTGCCGGACTGTGCCTCATGTGCTAGTTAATATTTTTTATTAATGACCTAGTTAAAGGCATAGATGATATACTTATCAAGTTTGCAGATGATACAAAGCTAGAAAAGCTAAGTTAACATACTGGATGGTCAAGTATGAGTGGAGAAATTTGGCTAGATAATAGTTTAACTGAAAGAGGTCTTTGGACACAAAAACCCGTGTGGTACGGCAATCAAGAAAATTAATATAATTTTGGGATACATTAAGAGGTGCATAGAATACAGGGTTAAGGTGGTGATCACAGTTCTTTAGTATGTTGTTATCAGCCAAATAAATAAGTAGTAAATAAAAATAAATAGCTTCTTCAACACTGTTTCTTATTAGCTTTGTAACCTTTGCCAGTCACTTTCTCTCTCTGGGCCTTAGTTCCTCAACTAGCAAAAATGAGGGAAATAGATTAGATCATCTTTAGAATCTTATACAGTTCTAAGTCCTGTGATCCTGTGATTAAAGAAGCTACTATGGCTAGAGGGATGAGACTAGGAGATGAGAAGGAAACTAGAAGAAATAACAGTGCATTAAAAATGAAAAAAAATAAAAAAAGCTTGCTAATAAAAGGCCTGGAGATTGATACTCAAATATCATGGTTGAAAGGAAATAAAGAGGCAGGATAATAAAGTTAATCCTACTTTATAATCTATTCCAGGAGTTACTCACTGCATAACAACCACAGAGCATGTCGCATTTTCTGTGATAGACTGGTCTTTGTCTTGACCTCCTAAGCTCCCTGTAACTTGGAATGAAAGGGTTCATGTCAGGAAATTTACATCTAATAGGTTCTGTCAGTGCTCAGGTAAACATATTCTCCCCAAATGCAAGCTAATGGAGAAAAAAAGATTTGTATATAATTATATCTATGTACTTAGGATGGAAAAAAGATTTCATGGGATTGTTTCAAAATAATTTATCCAGAACTTCAAATATCAGTCTGATTATATATACATTAAGTGTGTGTGTGAATGTGTGTGTGTATGTGTGTGTTTATGTGCGTGTACATTTGTATTACAAAGTAATTTCAACATTGGACATTGGAACCTCTAGTGTATAAAAATATACTTACACCATGTCCCTTCTAATTATTGTCTTTCATCCTTTTTTTTTAATGGACCATTTTCCCTTTAATACAACTAAAGCCAAAGCCAATTATTTTCCTTGCCTTGCTTTCTGTATTAACTTTTGTATAAGTCTTTCCATGTGATAAAAGATCAGGAATCTGTTATTTCACCAATGTGAGAATTTGTAAGGTTTTCTTAAAGAGCTGACTTAAGATTCAAAGACATTAAGTGTCCTTCCCATGATCACACAGCTAACATCAAAAACAAGATTTAAGCATAGTTTCCTGGATTTCAGGTTCAGTGCTCTGTCCCCTACAACATTGTTTCTTCTTTTCATATTTTCTTATGTGGCCTCTATTCTTACTTACATTAAAAGCATTGTATTACATTGATCATTCACAGTTAATCTTTCTCACTAAATTGTTTTCCAGAAACAATTCTACCAATGTGCAGTGCTGTGTATATAAGAAGCATCCCTGCTTCTCCAAATTTGCACCAAAGTTAAATTTTGTCACCAATTCCACAAGGTTCTAATTTGTACTTCCTTGATCATTAGGTGTAATTTTATTTAGTTTGCAAATCTACTTCTGTAAATAGTGTATCCAAATCCTTTGATGATTTATCTTTTGTGGAGTGTGGTAGTAGGTTATCGGTTTCTTGTCAACTTTGGATGTTAAGTTTTTATAGGATAGATTTACTGCAAATATTCCTCCCTTTTCTTTTTCTCCCCTCTCCCCTCAATTTTTTTTTTTTAATTTCTGCTGTTTTATAGAATTCCTCTTCTTTTTCTGTAATTAGCTTCTTCCCTTTCTTTTCCATTGGGAGGGAAAAAGCATTTTTGTTTCTCTTCTTCATGAGACAGAATAAGTATTGATGAGAAGTGAAGAAGGAGGGGGGAGCCAAGAGAAGCAGAAGCAGATCAGTGCATCTTGTAATGCAGAATTGTAATGCAGCCTTGCTGGGGTTTGCAGTTGTGTGTCAGATAAATTTAGCATTGCCAGTGACTGGTGTCTGCTTGATTGCTCGCCACTGCAGGTGATTTTGAATTGCTGTGAGGGCGGAACACCCAAGGAGACAATAGAAAATTTGTTGCACAGAGTGACTGAAGAGAAAACATTGACTGCTGAGAGTTTGGTTAAACTCCTTCAGGCTGCGAAGATCACATTTCCCAACTTGGACCTTCTGCTGAAAGATTTACAGAAACAAGCAAGTGTGTCAAGCACTACAGGTAGCAATTCATCATTAGACCTTGGGGCGAGAGTCCCAGTAGATAAAAATATGCTCCATGCAGTCTTTGGAGAGAGTGTAGATGTAGGGGTTGGAGGCAGGGACATAAGGGCAGGGGCTGCTAAAAAAGGTCCTTGTTAACAGAAACTAGAAGGGGACACAACCAAAGTGGGCCTTCCTGAAAGTTCCTCTGTCCCTCTCAAATTTCCCTGCAGAGTTCAATGTATGTGTGTGCAGACAGAGTGTGTTTTAGAGTTTGGACACACTGAGCTGCCAGCTGTCCCTCTGCTTAGCCTCTGGACCTTTTTGGCCAGCCCTGGCTGATGAGGCAGCACCAGGATTCCAGTCCCTTCCCATAAGCCCAGAGTAGCTCCAGCAAGCTCCAACAAGCACATATTAAGCATCTCCTATTGTGCAGGCATGGTGCCAAGCATTGGGGTTACCATGACAAGATGGGAACAGTCCCTGCCTTCAGGGAGCTTCCATTGTCCTGGGGGGCACAAGTAAATCTAGGAACTTAATAAATAGATACAGAGTAAAAGCCAAGTGATTTGGAAGGAGAGGAGTTATAACAAGGAAAGTCAAGAAGGACCTCTGGGAGGAGGTGAGCCAGGGAGACAAAGGTCAAGGCCTCAGTTAAATCAAGGCTCACAACTGGTCAGTGGTAGAGGTTGAATCCAAGTGCTGCAACTTCTACCCTCACTCTTTATTCTTCCTTGATGATAACCTTGATACAATAGCATAGCTTCAAAATCTATATTCTTAGTTTGGGTGCCTTCTCCAGCTCACACAGGAAAAATGCTTGTACTTTTCAAACAAAACTGATCCTGGTTCCTGACCCAGAACAGTTCAGCCTATTTTAAACTTTTATAAATTATTTAGATCTTTTAGTGGGCAATTTTAAAGACACATAAGTTTAAGTCTAACATGTTTTTGCTTTCTTAATTTTTTAAATTATGGCCAAACTTAGTACTCTTGAAAGTGCTCTCGTGACAATAAGACAGCTTAAATTAGGAGTATAACAGACTATTCCTGGGTCAATTTCTGCACCTCAAAGGAGTGAAGGCTTAATGTCAACAACCAGCTTTGAAAGTATTATTTTCTCTAAAAGACATTGTGGAATAATGGAAAGAGCTCCTTGCTATGTTACTGTGCAGAAATTATTTAATCTTTGTTTTGTTTTTTTTCTCTGTTAAAGTGGAAGGTGGGAAGCGTCACTCCTTCTGGATATATCCTACTTTCTAGGTTGTTGGGGAAAAAAAAGCTCTTTGTAAACTGTAGAGTGCAGCATGTGCATGAACAGTTATTAGTGGGCTCTGAAGTCTTACAGAAGATGGATAAATAAGGACCCAGGGACATTTGGCCAAGATTGTTAATGCGTTTTCACTCTGTCCCAAGATGAGAGTTGAATCCAACTCTGAAGATGATGAAACATTTTGCATTGACTCCCTCTCCCTCTTCTCATTTGTAATCCCCCTCAGTCTCTACAGGAGAAACCCTTAAGGAGGTCATGTTGCATCAAACATTATTGTTTTGATAATATCCTTACAGTCCAACCAAGCCCTGATGATTATGGGACTGAGCTCTTGAGACGATACCATGAAAACCTCTCTGAAATTTTCACTGATGATGAGATGATACTAAAGGTAATCTCATCTGCAAGCAGTTTAACTTCTGGAGAAAGAGAGGTAAGAAGGGTGTGGTGGAGTGTTTGTGAGTCTGTTTTCTGATATGATGTCATTATTAGCCTCTCACTTAATATTTTATTTTTCCCAACTCCATATAAAAACAATTTTAACCTTTTTTTTTTTTTCTCAAATTTTGAGTTCCAAATGTTCTCTTTTCCTTCACACACACCCTTTGAGAAGGCAAGCAATTTAACATAGGTTATACATACATAACTATGCAAAACACATTTCCATGTAAGTCATTCTATGGGAAAAAAAGGTAGACCAAAAAGTCCCAAGAAAATTAAAGAAAAAAGTATCTTTGATCCACATTCAGGCTCTGTGGTTGATAATTATCAATCTCAATAAGTATTCATTAAAGACCTACTATGCACTAGGCACTGATCACTGTGTATACAAAGAAAGGACAATGCCAAATTTCACAAAGCTCACAATCCAATGGGGAAACAATGTGTATCCAGCTGGCTATGTGTAAGACATATATAGTAGAGATGGGCTATGGGAGAGACCAGGAAAAACCTCCTGATGAAGGTGGCATTTGAGCTGATGATGATTGAGGACTGCAGAAGATCAGGAGGCAGAGGTGAGGAGAGAGATCATTCATCTCAGGCAGAGCAAGGCAAAGGCCCAAAGAACCTAATATGGAGCAGCACAGTACCTGGTACATAGTAGGTACTTAATTAATATTTACTGCCTCTCCTCAATAATTGATAGATGCAGAAGGAGAACTATGGAGAAGGAGAATTCTGTCTGCAAACCAGAGAATGGGAAGGGAAGAAACATTTATTTATTTATCTACAAGATGGAACATATTATCTCATTTCATTCAACATTCTTTGGGAGATAGGTGCTGTTATTATTTCAGTTATACAGTTAAAAAAACTGAGGAAGACAGTGACTTCCCAAAGATCACACAGCAAATAAGGGTCTGAAGCCATATTTGAACTTGGGGCTTTTTGATTCAGGCCCAGACAAGGAGGATGGCATGGTAGGAGTTTTCACAGTGATGATGAAAGGATAGAAGGCAAAAAGAGGCCTTAGAAATCATTTGGCATAGAGATTTTTAACCTAGGGCGAATAGGTTCCCTGAATTTGGATAGAGAAAAAATTCCATCTTTTTTTTTTTCCACTAACCTTTAACTGAAATTTAGCATTCCCTTCGATTATGAACATAGACAACAAACCATCTGGAAAAGCAAGTTCCAGGGCTTTATCAGATTATCTTTGGGGGTCTAAGACACAGCAAAGCTTAAAATCTCCTCCTTTGGTCAAAAAGCCTGTAATTTTACAGATGAAGAATTTGAGTCACCTAAAATCTGATGTTTAAACCCAGATTATACAATCAGAGATGTAGCGAAATGCAAATATGACCATTTTCATCCTACACCTATTGTATGCTCTGATCCAAGGGGGAGATGATGCAAAGTCCTTGTCTCCGTGGAAACCAGAGGAGTGGGATGTCTTCCCCTGCCTTCCTCAGTGACCCAAGCGTGCATTTGATTGAATGTCAGTGCTGCATCAGAACATCAGAGGATCTAGGGCTAGAAGCCGTTTTAGAGGTCACCTAGTCGAAGGTTTCTTCCCTGGAGACTGTGAAGAACTTATTTTCTAAAATTATTTTGATAACTGCATTCTAGTATAATCAGTTTTCTTTGTAACCCTGTGGGTTTTATTTTATGTATTAAAACCTCCTTTTGAGTCAGTCCATGAGCTAAGCCAGATGGGCTCCCAAGGGAGGGTCTATGTCACCAAGCAAGGCTGAGAAGTTCTGCTTTTATCCTAGCCTGTGGTTTTTCACACGAAGCAACTGAGGCCCAGAGAAGGGGATGACATAATCTGTGACGCACAAATGCCCAATAGCAAAGTTGGGGGCGGGGGGGAGGAGACAGAATGAGTGTCCCCTTTGCCCAGCATCCTTTTGCCTTTGCATTACTCAACTGAGAACTTGCCTTGATAGGGGGCTCTAGATGGAGGCTTATCTAGACCTTGGACGCTGGCTCCTTCCCCACTGCCTTCTTGTCACCTTCTGCTGGGAACCTCCTCTCCTTGGGATGTCTCCTGAGGCTTCCTCCCTGTTCAGCCTAGCTTGTGTGTATATGCTGAGTCTCCCTAGGAACTCCTAGGAGAGAAAGGCTGCTCAGGCTCTGGTGATTGTGCCCCGGTGTCAGTCCATTTAGCACGGTGTCTTGAAAATAGTCAGCACTTCATAAACGCTTGTCAAATTCACTGGAATTGAGTGTATTGTCCCTGATCTTTGCGCTCGGCACCTGTTTTGAAGGCCCTGGAACAGCTTGTGAAAAGCGACAGTGGGCGAGGTGGCTTCGGCTCCCTGGTTTCTGCAGTGCTGGAAGGACAGCCTCTGTTAGGGAGGGCCATTTGGAAGGTGCTGCTGGGGGCCCAGACAGCTGAGCCATGCCCTTTGAACCTGCTCATGGAGGAGATGCACAAAGAGCCCGGCGCTGACTATTTCTTCCAAGCAGGTAAATGTTGAGCTCTGCCGCCTGCTGCTCCATGCTGGAGAATCTTGCCAAGTGGGGCCTGGGAGCAGGGAATGACCCTCTTGGGTTAGGGATTCAGACACCAGCAGCATCAAACAGGAAAAAGGGCACAGTCATTTGCTGGAGTTGTAATGCCCAGTTAGCTAGTTTCCCCATAAACTGGAGCTCTTTGTTATTCTCTTGATTAGTGGAGTTTGTCACGTTCCAATTCCAGTTGGAGGCGGGAGATGGAGGCTTGTTCTCAGTGCAAAGAGTAGATTTTTAGAAAAGGTGAAGGGTAAATATGGTGTTCGTGGTTGTGCTATTGATTTTCTTAATCCCCTTTACTTTCTTTAGTGGCCACCCCAGAAAATGCTGCTATAGAAATCATCTTGAGACATGGCAAGCTAATCACTGAGGCCATTCAGCCGAGAGCTGAGCTAAAGTGCCTCACTCCAGGAGAGGAGAAACTGGCGGAGGCTGTGAAGGAGGTAACCGGGCGAAGAACAAAGGGAGCCCAAGCCATCCTCTCTGCTGAGCCGTGGGGAGGGAAAGGCAGCCCTGTGCTCCACAGGGCCAGCTCTTTTCAGCAGGAGGATGATCAAATTGGATGTAGCATCTCGGGCAGATGACATGCTCTGTTCTGGCTTCTAGTAAGAGCCGGGTTAGCTGTAGAATGAACAGATGTTGGATGCCCATATGGGATGCCATGCAGTGCCAGCCACAACATGGCCAGCCTCCCGGAAAAACCAGGTGGGGAAAGGCCACTTCATGGGGGGTCAGCCCAAGACCACATATGTCCTGAATGGAAAGCCTTCACAGACACAGAATTGGAACGGAGGCTCCCCTGTAGTTCATTTTCATTTGAGAGGCTGTGGGGATCACTCTGGTTTTTAGCACTCTCAAATTTCAGTCCTTGTCATCTTTCACCCCTGAGTGAGGAAGGGAAGCGTGTGTGGGGCACAAGCATGTGTAGAGTTCTAAGAGAAGAAAACAGCTGTCTGCAGGTGATCTGTTTTTTCTCTATCCTAATTGGTCTCATGCCTGTCTCCAGGAGCACCAGGTTTATCTAGACAGACTTGAAAAGAGTAGAAAGGAAATATCTCCAATATGAAACTTCCATGTGGCCATCTGTGAGCGGTTTATCCTGCTTTTCTGAGTCACTGGCTCTTTCCACTGCAAGGCCCAACATCTGAAACAGGGATGCTTTGAAAGAATAGTTGGCCCCAATTTAAGCCTTGTGCAATATTTGGGTTTCTTCTAATAATGTTTAAACCAGTGTACTTCATAAAGTGACTAAAAATGTGAAGCCATCCCTAATAGTAAGGAGTTACATGCAGCCTAATACCATGGAGACAATTGTCCTGTGAGAAGTTTCTTGATGTTCTGGATAGGAGTTACCATTCACAGAGCCCGTGCCTTGAGCTGCCTTTCTGAGGCTCTGGAGCAGACACCTGAGGGGCCTCTCCAGGCTCCCTGTCCATGGAAAGGTTTCTCATGGAGAGCTCCTGATGCTTGCTCAATTGCTTCCAAGCACCAGGACAGCGTCCCTCCCCTAATCCACCCTTGGCTCCTTTCTTTGCTTATGCCTTCTGAAAGACATAAAGGACTTTACTATGCTAATCACATGGAATTTAGTCTTCTCTGAGAGGAGTCCTGCCTTCCTAAGAGACATAAAACCAAATTGAAACAGGGCAGACCCACCGGTGTTCACCAAGAACTTCTGTCCCTTGGTACTCATTTAGATTCTAAGTGTTTCCTGTGAGCCAGCCAGCCCTGAAGCTTCCCTGAAAGTGGCTCTCAGCAGAGCGCAGGAAAAGTCACTCCCCACCATGGAGATCTGCCGCCTTCTCTGCACCATTCATGAGGTCTTTCCAGGCCTGCAGGCAGTCCTGCAAGAGCTGGGGAGCCTGGGTAAGAGACCTGGGGCAGGGGCTGTCCTGAGGTGAGATGGGCTTCCCCTCCTCCCCTTGTGTCCTTATGGGAGACAGGAGCTGGCCTCCCAGAGATGGGCCACCTGGTTCCTGAAGTTATTTACTGGAGTTTACAAGCTTTCGATACTTGAGGGAGGCTTGGGATGCCCCATGGATAAAAAAGAGGCACAATTCATGTTTGTTAGAAGATAAAACTAGTGATGACATTTTAATAGAATTTATTAAAAAACAAGTAGTCTCCACTCTCCCCCAAGACGTCACGGGACTTTTAAAAGTCATAATGAAAGTCGGCTCCTCAAGAGATCCCCACACAATGACCATTTTCTCCCAATGCAGGTCTCCTTACTAAGGACAAGGAACAGGGCACTCCCCAGCGGTGGAAAGTGCTGGAGGGGAAGGGAGAAGCCTCCGGGGGTCCTGATGAGCCCATGGAAGGGAGTGATAAGGAGAAGGGGGCAGCCTTGGCGGAGGAGCTGGAGAGCAGTGCCGCCCCCTCCCCTAAGAAGAGCTTCATCTGTACAGCCTGTGACAAGAGCTTCCATTTCTACTGCCGCCTCAAGGTGCATGTAAAGCGCTGCCGTGCGGCCCAGGGGAAGCAGGTGCCGTGCAAAGAATGTGGCGAGATGAAGGCCTCCAAGAAAGAGCTGGAGAAGCACCTGCAGGAAGCTCATGGTGGAGCCGGAGTGCCAGGCACCCCAAAGAAGAAGAAGAGGAGGCTCCCCGTGACCTGTGACATCTGCGGGAGGGAGTTTGCTCACGCCTCTGGTAGAGTTTGCTCTCCCCTCCCGGAGTTCAGGGCTTCGTCTCTTGGGTGCAGGCCGTTGGACACTTTCCAGAGGGGCGACCTGGGCACAGGGGAGCTTCACCAGGGCCTTCTCCTTGGGATTCACAGGTTCATTGCAGAGGCTGGGTGGAGGTGGGGAGGGTGGGTGAAGCCTTACACTACCTGGGCTCCAGCCTTCTCTTGACATTTACGAGCACGGTGAGCAGGAAGCCTCTTCTCTGTGGGACTTGGGCTCCGCAGGCAGCAGCTCTCTAGGGCCTCTCACACCAGTATTGTACAAGAGAGTTCTGTCTGCGGATGAAATGACAGGCCTTTACCTAGAAAGAGTGATGTTCTTTCATTAACAAGTATTCATAATTTTAAGCAGCTGCCATGGATTATTCAGGGCCACGGAGATAATGGCAGCCCTCATCGTGCCTTCAGGTCTACAGAGTGCCCGGCACAGATTATCTCACCCCATCCAGCTTCCATGAACAAGGACAAACACATCTAAAATAAAAAAAACAAAACCAGGGCCTGAACTCGGTCAGGCGCTGGGGGCGGGAGACACAAGACGGAGGCTAGGGAGGGAGGATGGACCCGTCACACCTAGTGGTCTCTGACGGAGGATCTGAGTTAAGGGATCTAATTCACATGGTCACATGACCAGTTTGTATTAGAGGGGAGACTCGAACCCCTGTCCTGGTTTTGAGGTGTGCTCTCTCTCTGCTTACTCTGCTGCCTTCAACAGATAAGTGTGAAATGCACAGTAAACAAGTACAAAGTGATATTGGAGAGGGGGGCGACTGACAAGGGGGAGTGAGTCTTGTGTAGGGGGGGGCTGAGGTTTGAAGGAAGCTGGGGATTCTGAGCAATGAGACGGGGACAGACTTCATCTGGCCTGAGAGCAAATGAGCCCCTTTGGCTGGATGGTATGGAGGAGGAATATCACACGCTGGGAGAGGGAGACTGAGGACTTCAGGTGCTTGCATTTCAGAGAGAGTGGGAGCCCTGGCCCCCGTGAGCAGGATCTGACGTGAGCCATCCGGGGCTCTGTAACTGGCCGTTTGGTGGTGGCGGCCATAGGCATTCCAGTGAACAGAGACCCCAAGGAAGCACGAAAGCTGTGACCATAGAGCCCAGTGAGGGACACTAGGTTGGGGGAGGGATCTCGGGAGATGACTTTGGGAATGCCAGCTGGTGGGCAGGGAAGGACCAGCAGCCACAGAGGGTTTGGAGCCATTATCCAGGGCTGCCCCGCTCTGGTGACTTGGTCTTGGCTGGGACAGCCATTCACAGGGCGCTTCTGCTAGTGACTAATCACCTCCATCTCTTGGTCTCTGGCATGGCTCTCCTAGGGATGCAGTACCACAAGCTGACGGAACACTTTGATGAGAAGCCTTTTTCATGTGAAGAATGTGGGGCCAAGTTTGCGGCCAATTCGACCCTGAAGAACCATCTCCGGCTTCACACGGGGGATCGCCCTTTTATGTGCAAGCACTGCCTCATGACGTTCACCCAGGCGTCTGCCCTGGCCTATCACACCAAGAAGAAGCACGCTGAAGGTAAAGCTTTCCCTCACAGACAGAGCTGAAGTCCGGGCCCGGGTCCTGGCTCAGCTGCTGCAGAGCGAGCGTCTCCTTCTGGGCACCTTCGTTTTGTTGTCTGCAAAATTCGTGCAAAATCCACTCATTTTGTGGATGAGGAAACTGAGTCCTGGAGAGGTAAAGGGCCTTGCCCCAAACTGCCCAGCTGGGCATAAGTAGCAGCTTGTGATGGAATAGAAATGGCCTCAAAAGGACCTGTTAGCTCTACCGTTCTTCAATCTTAATAATGATAGTGGCTCCTTGGCACGTGCTCGGATGATTGAGAATATGCCATGTGTTTGGGTAAAAGGGCAGGGCCAAGGATGCTAGTTATGAAATTTTTGAAAATTAAATAATATCCTGATTCTTTTGGCATTTTATTTTATACTGTATTTCAGAATTGCCATGGGTTATTGTGATTTACTGCTACAGTTTGCAATAATCTTTGCCATGTTTGGCTCTGTAATGATACCCTTTCCATCTTTACTCCTCTATAATCTAGCATTTCAATAGTGTATTATTTTCTCCAAGAACTTTTATATGAAGCTTCTTTTTCTTAACAGTCATTTGCTTTGTTAGTGCTTAAAGGCAATTTGCTTAAATTGTGTCATAAGTTTCCAAAAGACCCAAAAGGTGTTCCTTCTTCCTGCCAAGTTTCTTGTTTGGTGTTTCTCACCCCTGAACGAGGTTGTCCCTGTGCACAGCCTCCATCTTATGCCGGTCCTTCCTGTGTGCTCTCGGGCCAGTCCCATCTCTGGCTGAGGAGATGGTCCCTGAGGTTCCCCTCCCGTGCTCTAGAATCCCTTCCAGCTGGCACCGTCAGGGCAGCTCAGAGTCAGAAAGTTCTATCACTCACTGGCGTCCATTGTGCAGAACCTATCAGACCTGTAAGGGCTCTTGCCCATGACTGGTGTTAGAGGGCCTGACGTTAGCCCTCAGGACTCCTTTCTGTGGTCCTGTCACCAGTAACGTGACTCCCCAGAGGTCACACGCTGGCTCCACGGCACGTAGTTTATAACTTGTGCCTGTTGTTTTCAGGGAAGATGTACGCGTGCCAGTACTGCGATGCTGTGT
The DNA here is from genome assembly GCF_048593235.1 of Sminthopsis crassicaudata. Lineage (NCBI taxonomy): Eukaryota > Metazoa > Chordata > Mammalia > Dasyuromorphia > Dasyuridae > Sminthopsis > Sminthopsis crassicaudata. The sequence continues at coordinate 608,946,903 of NC_133619.1, read as the reverse complement.
TTGCCCAGTCGATCGAGCTGTCCCGGCACGTGCGGACTCACACTGGAGACAAGCCGTACGTCTGCCGCGAGTGTGGCAAAGGCTTCCGACAGGCCAACGGCCTCTCCATCCACCTGCGGACTTTTCACAGTACGTGTGTCGGGGCCCTCCAGCCAAGGGGGGGGGTTGAACGGGGAGAAGCGGGCCATACAGCCAATGTCTGTCATCCTGTTCTTAGAACAACCCGGGGTTCATCTCCACATTACAGAGAAAATCAAACCAAATGTCTTGTGAGACTTGTTTTTTAGAAACTAAGCTTAATTCTGTGTCTAACGGCTCAAGCATAGGGCGAGGAAATGGTCTGGACTCAGAGTCAGGAAGACCCAAATTCCCTTTGGACATCTGGTAGCCATGTGCCCATGGACAGAGCGCCTCGGCTCAGCCTCGGCTCTCTCATCTGTTAAAGAAGAAGAAATCTGCAGTTCTTCCTTCCTGTGGGCCAGGCATTATGTAAATAACAACTGTTGTTGCTGGCTGACCTAGATACAAGTTTTGCTTGAAGGAAAAACCCTCGACCTTCTCACAGACCCGGGCTCATTCAGGCATCAGTCTGCCGGCCAAGGGGGAGCCTTTGGCTCAATAATGAGGGCTCCAATGACCTCTGCCATCACTTGCTCTGGACATAGGGTTAGAGTGAGTCCTCGGCAGCATAACACCAATGAGGACATAAGCCGAAGCAGTCACAGCCATAGCAACGGCGTGGTCCAAGAAGTGGATGTTCGGAAAAGGAGGAGGATCAGCGAGGGTGCAGCTCAGGGCCTGAGATGGCCCCTCGGACCCAGAGGATGAAGAGGGCCAGAGGAGGTCCTACAGGGAAGTGGGTAAATCGGGCCTCCATGGGACACTTAGAGAAAACAGGGATCACAGCTGAGAGTGTATGGCTGGGACAGGCTCTCTCCTGTACCCAGAGTGGTGAGAGAGCCTGGTGAGAGACAGCTGCAGGACAAATGAGAGACTGCCAAGAGAACCCTCCACTCAGGCCTGCACCCCACCTCGAAAAAGTGAGGGTCAGATCTGTGACACACAGGCCCCACCCCTCCAGGTGAAAGGAGAGGTTCCTCTTCAGAGTCGCACGTACCTTCGGCCCTTTCACATGTGGTTACAGCCAAAGGGGAACCAAGTAGCCACATTCCCCACTGGTCCTTTTGCAGGCCCAGGCTTCCATCTGCCATTTATAGTTTGCTTGCTTGCTTGACCTTGTCTTTCACAGAAGGACAGAGGTCAGTATCTGATCCCACTAATACCTGAATAAGAAACCCCTCTACGATGTAAGCCGACAAATGACCCGTCAGCCTTTACTTAAGGCCTGCATTGAGGAGGACCCCAACTCACAACTGCTTCTGCAGTCTATTCCTTTGGAGGAGAGCTTGAACAGTCACTAAGATTTTCTGAGCCTATATTTGCTTCTTTAAAACTAGGATTCAATACTTCCAGTCCAAACAAAGCAAAGCTAATCTTTCTTCTTCCCCACCTACAACCCGCCCCCAAATTTGTTATTGTAACAGAATGCTTCAAACATTTTATTTCAGTCCATTCACAGATACTTATGTATTAAGGATTCTGCAAGATTCTATGAGAAATAGAGTTAACAGCACAAGCTTAAGGAGCTCATTATCTCATTGCAATAAAAGCAGTAAATTTGCAGGACATGGTAATAGCCTGTTGTTGTGATAGTTTGATGTCCCATCTTCTTACTTGAAAAGATCTGTGTTTTCATTGATGTGAGCATTCCTTCCACCTGCTGAGACCGTCATCCCTCCAGTCATTTTGAGTTGCTGTGGCCAGAAATATTTCTCCTCTAATGTGCATCCTTCCGATGATGACCTCTCCACTCTCATCTTCAGAAGGTCCGGGTCCGTCCTGACGACTTGCCAGTATGGGGAGCCTGGGGGAGCTTTTGGAACCCAAGAGTCACCAGGCCAAAAAGAAGCACCAGAGGCGGCCCGGGCTGGGCCACCAAACCCTTCAAATAGATTCTGCCTGTATTTCGTTGACTGTAAAAGAAAGAAAGATAACGTGGCTTCCTTTTTGCCTCAGAAGAAAGCCCATGTTTTCTCAAACCTATATCAGTCATTTGAATTCGACAAGCACTTGGGAAAGGCCTGCTAGGTGCACAGCTTTGCAGTAGGCAGTGGAAATGAACAGCAGATGCACCTTAGGCCTTCCTCTCAAAGAGTTAGAAGCTTATTGAGAAGCAGGACCAATGGATAAATAACCTTGGACAAGGGAGAGTGGGCTGATGCAAAGGAGGATCCCAGGTAAAATGAGAGAGGGGGTGCTCAGGGGATGCAGAAGGCCAGCTCGCTCCTCCCCCCAGAGCCCAGACTGGCTGCATTCCCCTTCTCGCTCTCTCTTCTTCCCAGATGTGAAGTTCCACAGAATAGCAAAGGCAACTTACCATCGTCCCCCTGGCTCCTGAATATCCTAAGGTTTATAAAGGCTTTTTTCCTCACTCCCCTGGAGCACTCCTAGCCCCTTTCCAGGAGAGGAGGCCTGAATTCTGAGAAGGCAGGAGACTTAGCCAGTGCTGTCAGAGCTAAGGCTCAGACCCCTGCTTCTGATCACAAGACTCATACCATACCATGTGTTTTTCCAAATAGTATTTTTAAATGCCTCTGGAATGCTTAATTGAGACTATACAATGAATTTCTTTATCTTTAGTAATCAGGCACAATGCCTGGCACCTATAAGCATTTGGTAAGTGCTTATTGATTGATTGATTTGAATATTGATCTTTACGTAAGTAGAGAGAAAGGCACCTTTGTCAAGTTAGCTGTGGCTATAAGTTTTGTAATTTTTCTAATGTTATTCAAGGAGGCTTTCTCAAGGGCATGGACTTCAAAGGACAGAGGAATGTAGGCACGTGGATCACGAGAGCACGAGTCTGATTGGAACAGAGCTTTGGAAGCCCAAGTGGAGGCTCAACTCTATAGTATATGTGCAAAGGAAGATTGTGGATTTGGAGGTCATGGAGAGAGGCTGGCCAGACTGGCAACAGCTTGGGAATTTATGATCACATTGAATAGGAGGACAGAATTAAACTGCAGCCTGAGGAGTTTAGATCCATTGTTTAATGCCAGGAGAGCTAATGGACAGTACAGTAGACTATTGTAAGGGAGCTTATAAGAAATACTTTTGGGAATCATCTTTGCATGGGTAGAAGGGTTGGATCATCCCTGTGGAGGGACTTGCTATTATCCTACCTGGAGGCAAGGGAATAGATGTGAAGATCTCTGGGTTCCCACCATCACCTTGGGATTTGGGTTTATATGGGATGCATGAACAGGTATTTTTCTGTGGAGAAGTGATATAGATTGCTAAGAGTTGTGTTTCCTTACTGTTCAATACCTGTGGCTTTTCTTCTTTTCACTCACTTTCCGCCTTCCTGTTCTACGGCATCAGATATAGATGATCCCTATGACTGCAAGAAGTGTAGGATGAGTTTTCCCACTCTGCAAGATCATCGAAATCATATCCACGAAGTCCATTCAAAGGAGTACCATCCCTGCCCCACCTGTGGGAAAATCTTCAGCGCCCCATCCCTGTTGGAGCGGCACATGGTGACGCACGTCCGAGGGAAGCCTTTCAGCTGTGGCATCTGTGACAAGGCCTATCAGGTGAGGGCACCTTCTCCTGGCTGCTAGACTGTGGCTTCTTGGCACGGGTCCATGTTCATCCGTCTGAAGTCTGATGCTTGTGTCATCCTATTCAGCTATGGACAGGTGATGGGTCATTTAGAGATACCCACTTACTCTGAGGAGAAGCCCAGGACAGGGGAAGCTAAACTTAACAGGAGCAGAAAATCTGTCAGTTCTGCTCCTCCCATCTCTGAGAATTCAGCCAAGCTTTCTTGTTATGAAATCACAATGAAAAACCTGTTTTCTTCCTTGAATGTTTATGTTCTGTAAAATAGAATGACTGGATGCAGAGTTTGGAGGTGAAAGGAGCGAAGGAATTGGATGCCTTTGGTCCAAGGCTAAGATCAGTGTCAGAACATGGAAGAGAAGGGAGCAAGCTTTTATGTAGCGCCTGCATACAATATGTCAGACACTGCACCAAACACTTTTAGAGCTGTTATTTTATTCAAACCTATCAACAATGCTTCAGAGTGGGTGCTGTTATTATTCCCATTTTACAGAGGAGGAAACCGTGGGAAACAGGTCAAATGACTTGCCCAGAGTCACACAGCAAACAAATCCTTGAAGCCACACTTGATTGTGGGGAATTTCAAATAATCTAGAACTAATATGAGTGGGAAAATTATCATAAGGCATTAGCTCAGTTGTGAGTCTGCCTTTTTGATAAAACTATTAACCAAATAAATAGCACATCAGTCTAAATTAAGATGCCCTTTAGACACTCACAAACCTTGTTAGGGTAAATGGGCCCTAAGGACCTGGAGAAAAAGCTGCTCGAGAGGCTGAGATGGGGGATGGACAATCGAGTCCCTCTCCCTCTGCCTCCAGTTCCCCTTTCTGATCCTTGGCACAATGAGCCAGCTTCTGCTGGAGTCCTGGAATTCTTTCCTCCTGACACATTTTGAAATCAAGCCTCCTCTACTTATTCACAGCAATTGTCTGGTTTGTGGTATCACAACCGGACCCACCACCCAGATGTGTTTGCTGCCCAAAACCACCGGTCCTCCCGGTTCTCCTCCCTGCAGTGCAGCTCCTGCGACAAGACCTTTGCCAGCACGGCTGCTCACAAGAAGCATGTCAAGGCAGAGCACGCAGGTAAGGGGGTGCTCAGGGGATGCAGAGGAGCAGCCCACTCTTCCCCCCCGGGGCCCAGACTGGCTGCATCCCCCTTCTTGCTCTTTCTTCTTCCCAGATGTGAAGTTCCACGAATGTGAGACCTGCCAGGAACTCTTTCCCACCCTGGCTTTGCTCCAGGTTCACGCCAAATGCCGGCATTCAGGTCAGTGTGTTAATCTCCCCTAGGGAACCTGTCTGCCCATTCCTCTCCCCTACCCGTTCTTCCTTTGTCTCCAGGGTGAAATGGTGGCTCCGTAGTGGGCTCTTTCTGTGGCCACCATCACTTCTCCCCTTTCCGCCCTCAGCCCTTCTCCCTCCTTGTCCCCAGGTTCCCAACCCTTCAGGTGTCTCTACTGCGCAGCCTCTTTCCGCTTCCCTGGAGCCCTGCAGCACCATGTGGCCACCGAGCACTTTCGGCAGACAGAGAGCACATTTCCCTGCGAGGCATGCGGCGAGCTCTTCACCTCCCAGGCCCAGCTCGAGGCACACTTCGAGTCCGACCACGCCAAGGTAGTGGTCACGGAAGCCCAGGTGGCAGCAGCTACCACCCAAATGGTGCAGGTAATTCCCACAGCCACGGGCAGGCCCACGGGAGACAACAAACGTGTAAGCGGACTGTCCAAGAAATGACAGTGCACAAGTACTTTTTCAGCGCCTCCTGTGTCTCACCTTTGTGAAAGGCAGACATAAAAAGCCCTAGATCTCAAGTAGCTCATAGCCCTTTGGGGGAGGCCATATGTCCACCTACAAGTGCACACAGAATTCACAATAGAAGATGGATGGAGGGGAAGGGTAGCAGCAATAGTGGGGAGGGGAGGGGTACATGAGCTCAGCCTTGAAGGAAGAGGCAAGGAAGGAGTGCATCTTAGCCACGGGGCAACCCAAGAAGGCTCAGAGGCAAGAGGGGAGGCTTGTTTGGGGCTAAATTAAGTGTGAGAAGCACTAAATAGGTGAGGAACAATTTAGAAAGCCTAAAAACCTGAGAGGAGTTTATTTTTATCCCGAGGGAATAGAGAGCCCCTGGGGTTCCATGATAGGGCAGTGATATGAACAGATCTGCTTTAGCCAAGCCTCTTTGCCAGCTGTCAGAGGCACAGAGTCCAGCAAGGAGGCCAGAGCTAAGGCGGTAACTGTGGGAGAGATAGCCTCGAGGTTGCTGATGTAGGAGACTTGAGAGAGCTCCATGGTGAATATAGGCAAGTTTGAAAGAGGCCAGTATTTGGAGGGGAAAGATGTGATTCCTTTTCTGAATATGTTGAGTTTGAGAGTCCATGAGACATCCGGAAGTGTCCAGTTGGTGTTACAGACCTGAGACTTGGGAGAGGCCTGTGGGCTGAGTAGATGCTCTTGAGACGAGCAACCCGTGTGCTGTGGTGCAGTCTGGAGTGAGGAGCCAGTGCTGGGAAGGGAAGCTCTATCATCAGGAGAGAGCCAGTCTTGTCTCTGAGTGCAGGAATATAAAGGGAGTGAGGGGAAAAAAGACCAAAGCCCACTTGTCACCTAAGCACCAGGGATTCCAGAGAGCACAGCTTTTGAGAGGAGTCATACCAAACGAAGAGTGTGGGAAACAGTGTGAGATGGAAAATGGGGTGGCTAAGGGTTTGGAATCGTGGCAATGGGATGGGGGTGTTCACCATGTGGGACAGGCCGTGTGAAAGCCCAGAACCTCACAATGAGGTGTCATGAGTGAGGGACAGAGAATCACAGATTACAGGCTGGGAGGCCATGTCCAAAAGCTAAAGTGAGAAGTTTTCTATTGAATTCTAGAGGAAATAAGAAGCTCCTAGAAGTGAGTATGTGGGGTCAGAACAGTCTTGGGATACACCTGCAGATGAGAAGCCCTTACAGAATACTGGGAAGATGTGGTCCCTTAAGTAGAAAGAGAACCAGCAGAAGTAAGTGTCATGAAGACTCAGGGAAGGGAGGATATCCAGGAGAGAGATCGTCAGCTTTGAATCAAATGGTACTGGTTTTAGAAGCCAGATTGCCCAGGCTGGACTAGAGAAATGTCACAGACTTTAAAGGAGTTCCCGGAACCAATTCCCAGTGTTTGATCATAGGCTTCCTATTCTCTTATTCCAAGCTTGTTAAGAGCCTGAGCCCCACCACACACTGCTAGGTGGTTGTCACGTTCTCCACCCTTCCTCACTCCATGATCAACTTAGACTTCCACTGTCCCACACTTACCTATACTTGGAGACCTTTAAATACAAAGCTGAGGAGTTCCTGTGCCTTTGCATCCTACTTCTAAGAGTGCCAAAGGCCCCTTTGGCCAATGAACATGCACTCCAGAGGATCCTGGTCAAGTAATGAGGGTTTCTTTGGCCCTGGAAGGCAACTGCCTACTGCAGAGTAGGCGGCCACTGCCCCAGTCTTGCCTTTTTGTCGGGGAATATCGCAGTCTCTACAAGTGGGTGACTCCATTCTGCAGCCTCCCGGGCCATCCATAACAACTGAGGAAATCTGACCATTTAGCAAAGATGAACTGTGGGCTGGAGGGATAATATTAAGAGACAGCCTGGGAGTGAGTGAGATAGGGCCGGAGGAGAGTAGGGTCAGAGGACAAGTGGGGTGTAAAGTGACTGTCTGTGGATAGGGTAAAGGAGCTGAGCATGTTTAGCTTAGAGAAGGGAAGACTGAGGTAGCAGCTGATAGTTGTTTTCAAGTATTTTCTGGGAGAGTTTAGACTTCTTCTCCTTAGTTCCAGACGCAGGCAAGACTGAGAGCAGAGACACAGACTTTGGATTGATGTAAGAAAAACCTTTGTAACAATGAGCAGGGTCCAGAAGCGGTGCAGCCCTACTTAGCAGGTGGACGAGGCCAGGACCACTTGTGAGGGAAAGTCTAAAAGAGATTCCGGGACTGACTGGCCTGCGTGTCCGCTGAGGTCCTTTCCGCTTTAGAAGGGAGATGACCTGACCTGTGGTCCTCGGCATATCTTCAGAGCATCTAGACCCCACCATTGTCGAGGGTAGAGGGGTATGGCACAGTGTATGGACAGCATTTGATTCAGAGCCAGGAAGGCCTTGGTTCAGACTCTGGCACTTATCCTGGACAATCACTTAATCCCTCTGAGCCTCCATTTCCTCATTTGTAAACAGGAGAACATCTCCATTATAGGCTTGTTGTGAAGATCAAATGAAAATGCATAGAAAGAAAAGATCTCACCAACTTTAAAGTGATAAACATGACTGTTATTGTAATCGCTGCATTTCTGTGGTGGTTTAGAATCTTCCAAGTGCTTTCAATTCTTATTTCACTTGAGCCTCCCAATGACCTGGTGAAGAGCTACCCTGATACTCCTACTTTCCCTTCACACATGAGGAAATGGAAGCTCAGAGAATAACAGCTCGGGGTCACATGTTTGCCACCAGACCTGTCAGTGGTAGGTGGGGCTTGTCTTCCTGACCTCTTTCCTTGTGCTTCTGCCTCGAGGGTATGGTTTCTGTTAGCATTCCCTGCCACATCCTCTCCAGCCCCAAACACCCAAGCAGGGTCAGGAAACAGAATTGGAGAGACCTGGGTCGCTTCTGTTTTCACTTGGCTCACACAGTCAGGAAGGGTCCCAGGAAGATGAGTTTCTGGATTCAGAGTTGGTGCTCTGTCCACCCACTGCCCTCAAGGCTTAATGTGCCCTTATTGGTAGTGCTCGGTGGAGGGACCATCACCCCTTTGGAAAAGCAGGGAAGTAAGTAATGCACACAGGCCGGGGTGAGGCTGACACTGTTTGTTGCACACCTTTCTTGTTGCAAAAACAGCTGTGCCCTGGCCCTTCAGAAAACCCGGGTGCAGGTCCTCCCTGGCACGTAATCCCAGAGTCAGCTACTCCAAGGTGGCGCACAAAGCCGAGTGAGAGCAATCTGGTGTGCAAAGTTATTTAATTGTGTGCTGCCTTCCCAGGTGCATCACTGGTGTATTAGGCTCGGAGTTTCTCATTGGGCCCGGGCATTTTGTAATTACTCTCCTCAGGTGAGAGAACAAATATGATCATTCCAGTGTGGAGTGGGAATGAGACAGAGCCCGAGCAACAATAGAGAGAGCTGCCTGCAGGCCTCCCAGAACCCTGGTTCTTGTCTCCCTTACAGGTGATCCAGGCCCCGGAGCCAGGAGCCTCTGCCGAGCAGGTGATCACTTTGGAGGAGACCCCTCTGGCTGGCTCCCAGGTGTTTGTGACACTGCCAGATGCCCAGGCTCCCCAGGCCAGCTCGGAGCTGGTGGCAGTGACAGTGGAGGACCTGTTGGATGGAACTGTGACCCTCATCTGTGGAGAGGCAAAGTAAAAGCCACTCGGGAGCCTCTGAGCGGTGCTGGACGTGAGCCAGGAGAGCCGTGTGGTGACCGAGCCTTCAGACAGCATTCCGGCCATGCTGGCCAGGGAATTTTGCCCTCAGGGTCTGGGACGCTGACCCAGGCCTCTTGCGAAGGCACCAAGGCAGCTGACCCCGCACACAGCTCAGCTGCAGTAGTGCTTGTGCTACATTTCAGCCTGAAATCAAGTGTTGCTTCCACAGCCGTGCCTCATGAGCACTGGAGAAAGGGAGCTGGGGACTGAAGCGCCGTTCCATTGCTGGCAGTCCCCATGGGCAGAATGGACATGGCCAGTAGAGGAGGGCCGAACAAATAGTTTTTAATCTTTACATGAAATTCCTTAGCAAGGCATGGGGCGGTTCCACCCAGCCTTGCTGACACCACCAGTCCCAGGCTCTCTCTGTTGCTCCTTTCCCTGTTCCTGCCCTGGTAAGTGGCTATGGGGAAGCCATCAGCAGCCCCCCACCTTCTCATTACGCCGATGCCCAAGGGCCAGCCCTTAGCACCTTTCCCTAATCCGGCCCATGGTGATGACCCAAGCTGACCTTTTGTTTTAATCGGGTCCTCAATATGGACTCTCTCCCCCCCAGGTCTTAGCTTGCATGGCACAGTAATCTCTCTCCTAAAACAAAGAGTTTGGAGGGTCTTCTCTCGAGAACATGAGACATGCCAGCTGCCAGGGCAGCCCTGGCTGGCTCTGTCCTGCCCTGCGGGACGTGCTTCAGAAGGTGCCTCTTCCTTTTGTGCCAGCTTCCCCTCTCCCTAACAGAAAGCCTGAAGTCACTATTGGAGGAGCCCAGCAGTCACCCAAGAGTCGGGCTGCTTCATTATAGCATCTGATAGAATTATGGTCACTAAATTGGCGGGAGCACAGTCACTTCTGCCCGGTGCAGCCACGGCTGCCCACGGATCCCCGGCTCCTCAGGAAGGGCTCTCGGAGGCCCTGGGGCTCAGGCTGCTGTCGGAGCCCATGCCTCTCTTGTTGCTGGGCCGTGGCCCCTCAACGACTACATTTCCCAAAGCCTTTTATCTGCCGTTTCCTAAAATATAATCTGATAATTAATGGTTTGTTGACTCCATTATGAAGTGCAATTAGATGGATGTAGGTTCCTGCAGTTTGGAGGGAGCGCCTAGCATTTATCTTCTCCTCCTTGTGCCAAAAGGTCGGGCTCTGCCCGCGTGGTGTTTACACGCTGAGCCGTGGTCCCTGCCCCAGCCTGGGTCTCGAGCCCCTCTGGAGAGCCGTGCCCACCTCATCACTCTTCCAGGAACCAGCTCCAGCAGGAGATAGAGCCACCCTTCCCCCCTCCCCATGCAGTAGCACACAGCTGTGCCCAGAAGCAGGAGCTCGTTCTGTTTGGACTGAGGCTCTTTGTGCCGCTGCCTCCCAGCCTGTGGCTGTGCCTGGGAAAGGAGGGGGGTTGCTGCCTGCCCAAGCGGGCCGGCTCTTGGAGGGGAATCTAGACCCCTTTTGGAGGGGCAGCACCTCAACCGCCAGGTCTATGCCTTAGTCTGAGGGCCAGCGGCTCGGACGCTGAGAACGTGGTAGACGAAGGACTCCCCATCAGTGTGAGGCCCCCACAGGTCTCTCCAGCAAACCTGAAATAAATGAAGCTCTCAGTGGGGACCGCCTTAAACACAGATAATGACCAGAAGATGGTGCTCAAGCCTTTAAGACTTTTAGCGTTAGCCTTGGTGAGAAGGCTCCATGGTGGCTTTCCCTTGGATTCTTGGCAGTCATTTCAGCTTCCTCAGGCCCCCTCCCCAGGCTCTCAAGCTTGGAGAGTCCTTGGCCCACGGGGAGTGACCTGGAACGTCAGCCTCGTGCCAGGAGAAAGTCCTGGTGCCAGACCCAGGGAACCCACCGGCAGCCACTCTGTGTAAGCGCAGGGGCCACGAACTGCTGCCTACAATTAGCAGGAGGGAAAGAACGAAAGACAAAGGACACGGAGTGGAGGCGCAGGAGTTGTGCCTGGCAGGAAGGCTTTTCTGACTTACATTTCAGCTCCATGTGAGCTTTTGGAGAAAGTCCTGCCCAGATTTCTGGCAGCGAGGCGGTCAGATAGGAGCAGGAGAGCCTTCCGCAGAACTGTCGGCCTGTGGGGCGCCGAGCGGGGACGGTCTGAGAGGCCAAGTTGCTGAGCGGGCCCACCCAGGGAGCCCGCTGCTCTGGCAGTGGCAAATGGTAGCTGCAGAATGCATTATCGGCTCCCCACATTCCGCTTCATTCTGAAACCAGATTTGCCGAGCAGAGACAGTAGAACCTGCTTTTCCCACAGAGGGTTCTGAGTCCGGATACAGCTACACAGTGCCCAGGGGGTCTTGCCCCTTCCTCCCAGCCAGACTAGCATCCTCCCGTCTCCCTGAGATGCAGTCCAAGTAATCCATTTTCATTATGGCCTCCTTGTGTCCCCCAGCCAAGGGAGAGACTGGCTATTTGCTCAAGAAGCTTGTGGCATTCCAGGGAGGCGGATTACAGACTCGTTCAGTCCAGGCTCCCCCTGTAGTTAACTTACGTAGAAGCAGCCATGAGGAGGAAGCAGCGTGGGGAGTCTCCTTTGGGACAGTAGCAGGGAGCAGTTATGGAGCCCTTGGAGATGGGGGTTGATCATCACAGGAAACTACTTCAGGGAGAAGGCAATTAGGTGATTGGGAAGCAGGGATCAGTGTGGGAGGGTGAGTCATTCTTTCTAAGCATGGTGTACATGGCAGGAGGACCAGGAGGTCAGCGGAGCAGCCAGGAGACTAAGGCAGCTTTATTCTCTTCTTGAAAATAGTCTGTCTCATCTGCCTCAGAAGCCCCAGATTCTACAACCTTCTTAAAGCTTTTAGCTCTGCATGGACCAGAGGCTGGAATATGGATGTTGTGTTCCCATGGTGATTAAAATCCTCTCAGAGGAATAAAGTGCTTTCCTTCATGGAGCACCCCCAGGGCCATGAGAAAGTCAGATGACTTCTGGCTAACCGAGGCAGACGAGCCTTGCTGCCCCTCGAGTGGGCGATGGAGTGCTGCTGGGTGCCTCAGACACAGGAGGGCATGTGAGGGCCCTGCCCTCCACTCACCACACTCAGGTGCAAGCACAGAGACGGGAGGAAGAAAGGGACCTTAAAAAAGCCTCTTTCCCCCGGCCTGGCCTCCTCCATAAGACACCAGCGGGACCATGTTGGAAGGAAGACTAATTTGTCATTTATCCATCGAGGGCTATGTGGCGTCCCTTCCCGGTGAAGGCAGTTGCCAGCCAGCCTTTCTCGCCCCGCCCCGCCCCCCCATAGAGCAAGGTGGTTACGGGAGACAGTGAGAGTGTGGGGAAAGGCCCAGGACTTCTCCTGTGCCAGGGATCTGCTCAGCACCGTTTGGGTCCCTAGAACATTCAGAAGAAAGGGAGGGTTTGACTTAGAGGGAGGCATTAGCTGGATTTGGGATTAGGGAATTGTCAGAGAGTGAGGTGGTTAATTATCTGTCATATTGTGATAGAATATCCAGAGCTGGTCAGACTTGGGCCGAGTTCAGAGAGAGGAGGAGAGCAAACTCCAGACACTTGCTCTGCATGCGCCTTCGCACACGAGGAAGAAAGAGACCGTCCCTGCTTTAGATGACAGCAGGGGCCAGGGGAGTTCCCAAGGCTAAATCAGGCTGCTTCTAAATGGTTCAAATATAAAATTGTCAGCTACCATGCCAAGGATGACTGGGCTGGTTCCCTTCCACTTGTACCTGGAACAGCCATATCATTGACGATATAAATTGTACAGACTTGATGACGGCCTCTTGGGCTGTCCCACCACCACGTCTCATCCCCCTGCAGAGCCGGGGCCCCCAGCCCCCCCTCCGAGCAGCCCAGGTTTCCTAGGATGGGTAAGATCCTGGCCGCTGCTGGTTGGTTTTTTTTTTTTTGTTTTGTTTTTGTTTTTTTCATGAAACTGGTTCCCAAACGCCTTTGTTTGGATGGTACCTCAGTGTCCCCTCTAGTTCATCCTTGCCTTTGTATAGGATGACCTGAGATCTTCTCTCCTAGATTCCCTGCGCCACATCTATACAATCCAACAACCCTTAATTACATAGCGCCCGTGTATCAGTGGTTATTTCATGTGTCTGACCATGTGCCCCAAGAATAACACGCTGCAAAACAACAAGGTGGGGAAGGGAACCTTGGCAAACAGATGGGGGGCGGGGGAGGGAGCAGGAGCTGAACTGAGCAGGGCTCCCGGCATTCCCCGGGAGGTGAGATAGAGGCTTATGGAGGAGGGCCCCTGCACGTGCCTACCCCAGCCTCAGAAGCGCACCGAGGACACACTCAGGAGGGACTGCTGACATGGATCTCTCTGCTCAGACCCTTCTGCCCAAATGGCTGTCAGTGTAGCCAAGAATGGGAGTTTTCACACAGTAGGCTCTTTAAAAAGAAACAAATATAAAATTGAACATTGCTGCTTCTTGGCCATATCCCACCCATGAGCACCAGTTCTGGCTCCATCAGAAGCTTGGCTTGTCCTTTTTATCCCCCTTAAAAGAGATTAGCAGGGGATTCAGAGCTGCACTCATGGGCCGAGGACTTCCTCCCTCCCCCCCCCCAATCAAATACTGTTTGCTTGGGCTCCTAACAAGCCCTTCCTGCTGGTTCTTTTCACACCAAGTACTCCCTGGTGATGCCGAGAACATTGAACATAGCAGGACAAGGGGACTGCAGAAACCCACCGTGCCCCTCCAGGGAAGATCACACAGGTCCATCGTTAGGGGATCCCGAGCAAAATAGAGTGGAAGTGGCTAAGCTGAGCAGGGGGGCTCTGGCGCTGACAAGCAGAGAGACCTTCCCACTCTTGCACCCCATGAAGGATCCGGGCAGAATCTAACATTCCCGTTAGAAAGAGATACCTTCAGAGATGCCTTTCTTGACACAAATAAGTTGAATAAAAGTCACCGGGGTAGGAATGAGATTTGGGCTAGTGGCCCATTGACAGGTGCGCATTCAACCGAGCAAACCGTTACTAGGTCCCTACTTTGTTCAAGGCCTTGTCCCAGGCTGGGCGGGGGAGGGGGGAAGGGGTTACCAGAACAAAACAAAGCAAAAGCCAGCCCCAGCTCTGCCTTCAGAGCGCTTGTGGTCAGTCTCCTGGGAGGGGATGGCGTGTGTAACACTAAGTGGGAAAACAAGGTGGAGGACAGTGGGGCAGAGCAGCGGCCAGGAGGGCAGTGCTTCAGGAACGCGGTTCAGGGGAGAGTGTTTTCAGCTCAGGGTACCAGACAAGGATGATGGAGGGAGGTGCACCTGGGTTAAACCTTGGCAGGAGTGAGGAAGCACTGCCAGGTGAGCAGGTGTGCAGAGAATCACAAAGGCATCCATTCTGTACCAGGGACCACCAGGTGTAAGCATGGTGCTGAGGAGGATGCAACAAGAGGCGGGATGGAGCAGTACCCGAAAAGCCCTCTGACACATGACTTTGGATAAGTCCTTTCTTCCTGGGTCCCAACTGCCTCTGGAAAATCCGATATTCCCCAAGCCATCTTCTGGTTCCAATGTTCTGAGTCCTGAAACTAGGGGATCCTGAGAAAAAGGAGCGACATGGCAGAGCTGAGAAGTGGGGTTCTGGTGCAGTGAGGTGCATGAAACGGTGAGGGAGCCTTGAATGGTGCAGTGCAGACTTCAAGGAAGAACAGTGTGACCTGTACTCTAGTCACTGAACCATAGATCGGAAGCTGCTGATCCATTGTGCTAAACTCAGAAGTGGATATTAACTCGGAAAACCACAAATTAACCTTCCTAACCTTGTATTTTTATTTTGTTAAACTTTCCTGGTTACATTTTAATCTGGTTCCTCTGGCACTGTGGAGTTGGGGGGGGCAGCAAGTTTAACATCTCTGGCTAGCCCAGCACGTGTTTCACAAGGGAGGAAACTGAGGCCCAAAGAGGTCAGAATGGAGATTTTCACTAAATAAGTCCTCTTGACTCCAACCTCTCACTGCCTTTCTCATTATCCCACACTCCCACAAGTCAAGAAATGACTACCACATTTTAGCAAGATTTTTCAACAAAGATTGAGGCAAAAAAAAAAAAAGGATTTTCTGCTTTAATCCTCAGCTAATCCGAAAATTCAGCTCACCACAGTTCTGTTCCTTGAACATTCCAGTTAGCCCAGACCCTCACTGCCATGTGCCTGGTTTACTGGGACCACCTTCTAGCTAATCCCTCTGCTTTCCATCTTTCTTCCCTCCCATCTGTCCTGCATCCTTAGCCAGACTAATTTTTTTTTCTAAAATGATGCTTTCATCATGTTACTTCTCAGCGCAAGACCTTCATTCCCCCCTTTTTCCCCCCAACAAAACTGCTGACATCCCAGGTTCCACACTCCGATTTCAGGTCCAGCGTCCTGTTCAACCCAACAGTCGGCTTCCTTCCACAGACATAGGTCACATGGAGCGGATTCTAATACAGAGATGTGCTGTGAGATAGAGACCATATCTCTAGTCAGAAGGATCAAGGGGAAGTACCATTTCCTTCTCTGCCAGGGCTAGAGTTAAAACAAAAGTAAAACAAGAAATTGAGCATTTGAGAGGTAACAATGGAATCTAGGCCTGGCTTCCCCTCCCTTCCACAGGCTTTTGAGATGCCTCTTATTACTCCAAGTGCTGCTGGAAAACAAACTGGGGCCCGAGCAGCTGTAGCTGTTGGGTCTCACCATCAGCCCCGGCTCCCGGATTCGGCTATGACTTATTGTGATGAATATTTTATCGGACAATGGTTTGCCTTAATTAAACCTCAGTTTTTTAAAGCTCTCAAATGTGTTTTTTTTATTTTGACTTGGGGCCAAAAGTCTTTCAAAATGTGGGAACACATCTGCAAAATTGGGTAGAGGTCTGTAGGAAAATAAGATCGGAAAATCTCCATTCTTAGATTTGCACGCTGCTTTCCAGGAAGGCACCCGTTTGTGTGCACTTGGGCCTCTGCCATCATGTTCAGTCGGAGCTATTTGGAAAGCCCAGAGTACCTGAGAGGGGAGGGGAATGTGCCCAGTAGTGGCACTGATCCCAGCACAGGTGGTGAGAAGAACATCAAAGAGAACCGCTTGAGTCCTTTGAGGCTTCCCTGCAGCTTTGATCCGAGTCCAAGGGCAGCTTCCCTTCACCCCAACATATTTGCCACCATTCATCACCTTAGGGAGGGCACCTCAGGGACTGTCCCCCTTAGATTACTCTGAAATCTCTTCCCACCGAAGTTTTGCCCCTGACTCTCAAGGTCTGTGGCAGGTGGATTTGGGTGGGAAAGGGGCTATGGAGAAGCAACTGGGAGGGGGTAGAGATTGGAGTGGGGGTGGGGATGCTTGCAGTTGGTAACGGGAGAAGCTAGACCACATTGGAGCAAATGAATTGGGATCTCGGGAGAAATCCAAGATGAGAAATGACAAGGATCCGAATGAAGGGCTTAGGGCCTGGGAAGCAGGCAGAAGCAAGAAGCCTGAAGCTCCATCTGGGCTCCTTCCAGCACCTAAGCAAGCTTCATGACCACCATATTCAGAGCTGCAGAGTGGAAGCAAAGTGGGCGCCAGTTGGTACAGGAATGGCTAAAACCAGAATGCACAAATATCACGGGGCATAATTGTGCGGAAAGAAAAGACAATAAAGGATTCAGAGAAAGGAAAATGGGATACACAGCAAAATGAGAAGCAGGAAGCTGCATAATGCTCAAGACAATGAATCTAGACATAGAGGACAATAGATAAGCGTCATTGCAAAGAGCAAGAGAAAAGTTGGGAAAATACACTTCTATAAGAAGTCACATTTCCTGCCCTAGGGTTTTTGCTTATTGCCTCTTCTTCCCCCCACACCCACTCTTTAAATCTTTATCATAAAGAATAGAAGTATGGGAAAGGGGTATGTCTGAAAATGAAAATATTTTTTAAAGGCATCAATAAAAATTTTTAAAAGGGCTACAAGCAAGTGAACTGTGACAGAGGAGGAAGGGCAGAGGGACTCCTTGAGAGGAACCATGCTGCATAAATCCACAGCAGTATTAGTCCAACCACAACCTTGAAGTGACGCAGCCCCTGATCTGGGGATTAGCCTAACACGGAAATGAGCCTGACTTCAGTTACCTCTGAACTTGAGAGAGCAGAGTGTGGTGTGATGGGAGTTGGTGGACTTGGAGTCATGAGATCTGTTCGAATCCTGGATCTTACTGTGTGACCTTGAGCAAACTGTCCTCTCTGGCTCATCTTCTCATCTGTAAGACAGTAGGACTAGGTAATCGCTAAAATCTCTGGTTCTGATCAGCTCTAATCCCATGATTTGTCTAGCCTGGCCTCCAGATATAGACTTGGCAGGGTTGGATCACAGGGGTTCTACTTTAGAGAAACCTCAAATGTTGGTAGGATCCTGCATGGGGGAAAGGGGATAGAGGGGCTGCTAGGTGGGAGATTTGAGAGTCGAAGGCACTGAAATATTGAAATGCTTGGCTATAGGATCAAGACTGGTAATAGGGGACTAAGAGTCCTTAAGCTTAAAGGTTCTGAGCAGTAGAAGTCATAGTGAAGATGAAATATAGATCTTAGAGGGAGAAGGTATAGGGAAAGAGGGAATAATAGGAACTTATGATCAGGCAGAGGAATTTTAGAACCCTTGGCAATGGAAGTGGACTACCTATGGGTAATGGGGAGATTCGGGGGAAACGAAGTCATGAGGAAATGATGGGGCAGCTAGGTAGTGCAGTGGATACAGTGCCAGTCCTGAGGTCAGGAAGATTCATCTTTGGGAGTTCAAATCCAGCATCAGATATTTACTAGCAGAGTGACTCTGGGCAGATCACTTAACCCTGCTTGCCTCAGATCCCCCATCTGTAAAATGGACTGGAGAAGAAAACGGCAGTATGTTTACTAAGAATACCCCAGATGGGCACAACTGAAACTATTGAACAAGAACTTATAAATGCTGCATGAGTACAAGAACACATCTAGGGCACAACTTCTGGATCTATATATCCATCCATCTCTAGTTTCTCTCCTGAGTTTGCTCCTTCATCACCAATGGCTTACCCACTCCTCTTGCAAACTGGCCAGTTCCCATTGAGGGCACCACCATCCTTCCAGTCACCCAGATTCCCATTCTCTCTCTACTCCTCATTCTCCCTTTTCCAATTCTTGGCCAAGTCTTTCAGGCTCTTCCTGCACACATCTCACAGCCCTCTCTTCTCTGTTCTCAGCCACTAGCCTAGCATGACCCTTCTCACTTCTCACCTGGACTTGGTCTCCCTGTCTCAAGTTTTTCTCCTTCCTCAATCCATCCTTCCCACAACTGTAGATGGACATCCCTCTGCTAAAAATACGATAATGACACTCTCCTATTAAAAAAGCTCTTCTTGTCTCTAGGATCAAATACAGGTTGTGTCATTTGGCATTTAAAATCCCATCACAGCCTGCCCCACCAGCCTTGTCACACATTACTCCCTCCTTCCCCCCTCCCTGTCTCTCACTCTTTCTTCTGGCCAAACTGATCTACTTGTCACCCCCCACCTTTCATCTTTGTGCTTTTGCAGGATCTGTGTCCAGCACCTCTTCCCCTACATCTCTAGTATCTCGTTTTCTTTCAGACCTCAGATTAAGCACTACTTCCTATATGGGGCCTTTTCTGATCCTTTCAGTTTCTAGTGTCCCCCCATTACCCTGTATTTACACTGTGTGTATGTTTACTTAATGCTGTTTTCCCTAAATAGAATGTAAGCTCCTTGAGGGCAGGGAATGTCTCATTTGTGTCTTCCTGTTCTTAATCTTGGTGCAGTGTCTGGCATATAGTAGGAGCTTAATGAATGCTTATTGATTGACTGCATTCCACCTGTACTTCCTAGCAGAAGAACTCTTTAGGGATTTAGTTATCTTATTTGTAAAAGGAAGAGTTAGGCTGTGGGATGTCCAAGTTCCTGGAAAACACTGACACTCTTCCTATAGCCTCTTTCCTGAGTCCCTGCAGTGCTGTTATTCAATGATTTTTATCTCTACTGTCTCATTACCTCTCCTGACTTATGGAGAGAGATGGAGAGAATGTGGCCTTGTGCACCTTGAGGTAAGGATCGGGGGGGGGGGGGGGTATTGTACTCTACCATGATCTTACCTCTCTTTAGACCCTCACACCCAAGACTCCTTCCTCTTCTCCTTCCTACTCTTTCCTCTCTTAGTTTTCAGGACATTTTTTTAATTCTCTCCTGGCTCTCCCGTACTTCTCTGACCACTCCTTCTCAGTTTTATTTGCTGAATCCTTCTTCAGATCACACATCCTATAGGGTTCTGTCAAGGGCCCTTTCTCCTTCTATGGCACTTCACTTAGGGAGCCTATCAGATCTCATGGATTTAATTATCATCTCTATGCTTTATGCTTTTCAGATTGAACTATCCTGCCCTAATCTCTCTGCTGACCTCCAGTCTTGCATCTCCCTGTCTTTCAGACATCTCAAACAGAGATGTTCCATCGCTGTTTTGAACTCTCTCTATCCAAAATCAAACTAAAAAAAATGATCTTTCCCCCTAAACCCTACTCCTCCTACCTTCTGTATTACTGCCTAGAGTGCCGCCATCTTTCCAGAGCCTCAGGCTCACAAGCTAGGAATATCCTGTGTTCTTGGCCATTCACCACCATCTCCCAGGTACCCAATCTGTTTCTAAGGCCTGCTGACCTCACCTTTGCATCATCTCCCTTCTCTCTTTTGACGCTGCCATCGTCCTGGTCACCTTACACCTGGATTACAATAGCTAGTAGGGCTGCCTGCCTCACGGGTCTCCTCATTTAACAATCAAATTTTTATGAAAGCTCCAGTCTGACCTTCCCCAACCCCACTTCATCAACTAGCTCTTTATTGCCTCCAGGATCACTGTTAGACACTCAAAGTCCTTCCTAACCTCACCCCCTCCTACCTTTCCAGTCTTCTTACCCCTTATTCCTCACCATGCACTCTCCCATCCAATGGCTCTACTGACCATTCCATGAACAAGACACTCCATTTCTTGGCTCTGGGCATTTTCTCTGATTGTCCCCTCTGTCTCTTCCATTTCATCTCTGCCCACTGATTTCCCTGGCTTCCTTCAACTCCTAATTAAAATCCCACTTTTCCATGAAACCCTTTTCAACCTTTCTTAGTAGTAGTGCCTTCTTTCTATTATTTCCTATTCTCATAACACTTGTATACGTCTTGTTTTTTATGTATTTGTTTGCTTCTGTCTATTAAATGTTTTCTGTCTTTTAAACTAAGCTCTTTAAAGTGTGGGCTGTCTACTCCCTTATCCGTGAAGAACTGGGAGTGAGCAGAGAGAGAGGAAGCACTTTAGAGATGGACTCCCTTCCTTCTCTCCATTCATCCCTTTATTCCCACCCACTCTCTTTTGAGGGGACAGATGCAGGGCGGGGTGATGTTTTGACAGTGCATGCAGCCTGCCAGTTGTGGAATGCTTTCAAGCTACTGAAGGGAAGGACAGAATGATGAGGGTCAGCAGGGCCCTACTCTGGTTCCGATTAGACTCAGAGAAGATGGACTGGCATCCCCTCAGCCTTGGACTTAAGACAGCTTGAGTGTGCGAGTTCTTTGGGGAGCAAGGGGCTCTTCTGTCTTCCCTCCCCCACTGCATGCAGCTCAAGACTTTTTCTTCTTGTTCTCTCACTCCTTCCTATTTCTCTGTCTCTCTTGGTATCTCTCTGCTCCTTCCCATCTTCATTCCCTCTTGGTCTTCCTGTGTTTCTCTGTCTCTGTCTCCTTCCATTTTTACTGAATTTATCTTATAAATATGATTCCCCCTTGGCCCCACACACACATTAGAATGTGAGCTCCTTGAGGATCATGGACTGCACTTTTTCCTTATCTTTGCACTTCTAATTCATAATACAGTCCCTGACATAGCAAGTGCTTAATAAATGTTTATTAACCAGTTTTCTGTCTCTCCCTTGCTTGGACTCACTCGGTCTTTGTCTCTGTGTGTACTTCTCTCCTCTCTGTCCTGGAACTTTCTTAACCTGGTTTTTCTTCCTCCTCCCACTCAGTGTCTCCCTCCGGATGCCCCTTTCTCAGAGGTCTCCTCTGTTATCTCTTTGTCTCTGTCCCTCTTACTCTGACATCTTGTTATGTGCCTCACTGGCTCAACATTTCCTTTCCCCATTTTTCTTTTCCTATGATGGAGTGCCGAGAAAGAGGGGAGAGGTATGGCTCAATGACAGCCCCAGCCTGAGCCAGCCCCTCTGAGCTGTCACCGAGGAAAGAAATCACATAGCAGCCCCTGAAATTCAAATGAGAGTTTTGCTGAAGCTGCTAAAAAGTCATCAAACGCTATCTTTGAAGTCCTCTGGCAAGCTGGTCATTTCTTTTCAATGAGTCCCTGGTGGAAAGGAGATTGCAGGGCTGGGGGTGTGGGGGAGGGTGGGTCTGAGCACACAGACACCCCAGGGGGCGGGCCCCGGGTCTCCCTGCTAGCTTGCCTGTCAACAATCAAATTCAGAGAATGTCAAAGCGAAAAGGTACCTGGGAGCCATCTAGTCCAACCCTATCATTTTACACATGAGGAAACTGAGTCTCAAAAAGGAAAAAATAGGTCCACTCGCAGTCACTCCGGGAGCTGGTGGAAGAGTCAGGATCCAGAAGCAAACCACGGGCTCTGACCGTGGTGCTAGGAAACAAGAACAAACCACAGGCTTCTGTCCATGGTGCTAGGAAGTACAAGCAGCGCATCCTCACCAGAGTCAGAGGGTTGGAAGCAGACAACTCTGCAGGTAGTTAGGGAGGATGGTGAAGAGAGGATGAGAACTAAACTCCAAGGTCATCTGGGTCCCCGATACTGTCCCTCCTGGTAAAGGATGGGGGATGGCTTGGTGCACCCACTCCCAAAGCTGGAAACAAAACTGTGGATCCCAGAAGAGAGAAAAAGGAGAACAGTGTTGTTCATCTTGCCATGAAGTCCACAGCACTGGCAGCCTCTGTGCCTCTGTGAGGGCATGGAATAGGGGAGGGTGTGGAAATACCAGGAGCGTGCTCCTAGGACTGGCCTTACTCTGGCTCCTTCTGTGGCCAACTTCTGAGTCCAGCTTGGTCTCCACCATCAAACGAGTCCTCAGCCAACCCTTCAGTGCAGATGGACAAGGACAGATTGGCACAGCATAAACTCCTTTCCCAGGATCACACAATGACTTAGTATTGGTGACAAGATTCTAGCCTGGCGACAAGGTGGCGGCTCAGTAGAGCTGGAGTCAGGAAAACCTGAATTCAAATCCAGCTTCATCTAAAGAGGTAAATTAGTTAAGCCCTGTCTGACTCAGTTTCCTCATCTTTAAAAATGATAATAGTAATGACACCACGGTTCTTGTGAGGCTCAAAGGAGATGTTGTTAAAGTGCAGCATAAATACTAGCCGTTATCTCCCTGATTTCTAGTCCGGCACAATCTTTGCTATAATGTACCATTCCTTGGGTGTAATTCATATAGAAAGGATGAGGAAATATGGGGTTGTATGGAGTGTAAGCCCAAGGAGTTATGGGACATAAATGTATGAATTCAATTATGCCAAAGGCTTTGAGACAGAAAGCAGACAGGAGCCTTGGACTTGAGATTGAGCTGGATTTGTCATCCGAGAACTCACATTCAAAAACCTCTTCCTTGTTTAAATCCCATTACCTCTCAGACCCTCAGTTTCTTCCTCTATAAAAATGGAATAAGACCAGAATACTCTTTACGGTCCCTTCCAGTTCTAAATCCCACGACCTTCTGCCACTGAATCACTAAGAGTGTGACCTTGGGCTTACGGCCGACCCTCTCAAGGCCTCCCTTTTTAAATTGAAAGAATTGGATTTGCTGGTCTCAAAAGTCTCTCCCAGCTTTGATATCCTGAAAGTCTATCTTTGAGGGACTGTGTGTGTGTGTGTGTGTGTGTGTGTGTGTGCGCGCACGCTTGTGCATGCATGTGTGTGTGCCTCAGCGTATGTGCGTGTGATGTTAAGAAAGATTTATACAAGTGCCCCAGGTGTATTTTCTGTGCAGTTAAAACTCCATATTTAATGGTTGGAGCCAGAGTGGTCACGGCTGTCACCCGGGATTTCATGCTCCCGTTTACATCTTTAGTTTCCCCTGTCAGAGACAGCTTCATCCTCTACTCCACAGGGCTTCTGCGTATTGGGAGGAGGCGGGGCTGGAGCTGGAGCCCCCCGCTGTAGGGTTTGGAGACAGATGTGCGATCTGTCAAGGGACAATATGAGAAAAAGAACGGAACGTCAGCACCCTGGGGAGGGTGGGAAAGAAGACAAGGAGTGAGACTAACCGGGGAGTGGAGGCAGGTGGTAGTCAGAATCCGGGCAGTTCAGGGGCGTATTAGCAGCCAGCCCTTCAACAAAGAGAGCCATCAGGCAAAGGACCAAGTTTACTGAAGGAGGAAGTTTGCCGGGCAGAGAGGTGGGGTGGGAGGGAAATGAAGTCAGGAGGCCAGGAGGTCGACACCAGATCAGGGCCAGGTTTACAAAGCCCAGGTCGAGATGCCTGAAGGTCAGAGCCACGTTTGATGATTAGGTCAAGATTAGGACCACCAGCCATGAATCATGAGAATTGAAAAAAGCCCCAGACATAAAGCTCTGAGGCTGTGCCCTGGCAGGGCCAGAGAAGCCAAGAAGGAGGTCCAGCTTCCCAAGGCTGGCATCTGGTGGATCCAAAGAATTGTGAAGAGCTGTAAACTCTAGGACTGAAGGAAGCCAGGAAGTTTTGCCTAAAGACTCCTCCTCCTGAAAGGAGACCAATCTAGAGAGTGGGATGACATTTCCAGCTGCAAAGCTATTTAATCTCTTGGGTAAAATTTTTCACTTTCTCAAATCGCTCTCCAAAAATCACTTTCTCATCCATGATCGCCTTCCATCCCCATAGCTCTCCTGTTCAGTAGTCAGGACGGAATTATTATTCCATTTTACAGATAAAGAAAGTGAGGCCCAGGAAGACTTGCTAAGATTCTCACGTATTAATTAATTAGTTTTCTGTATCAAACACTAGGTCAAGTGCTATGGAGTCAAAGACAAAAATAAAAACTTCTGTCCTCAAGTAGCTATCATCATATCATGCGACATATAGACTTGTAAGCATATGCAAAATGCACACAAAGCACAACCATGGTAATCTTGGTTCTTAGGCACTAGCACTTGGCGGGGGAAAAGCGGACTTCGGGGAGGAAAGGCAGCAAGATGGGAGATCAGAGTCTAAAAGTAAAAGGGACCTCGGAGGTCATGTTAGTCCATCACCCTCCATTTACAGGAGAGGAAAACGAAGCCCTGAGATTAAGTGATTTGCTCCAGATCCCCGGGGATCTGTAAGTGTTCCAAATAGAATGACATACGTGAGGAATAGTGGAAAAACCAGTGTATTGGACCATAGATTATGTGGCAATAAGTGAACTATAAATCCAGAAGAGACACGCAAGGACATCCAGCTTCCAACCCAGGTCTTGCTCTGCACTGTTCTCTGGGAAGGAGGTTTCATTGGATTTCAATCTCTCTCTTGATCGGGAGTTCTTAGCCTTTTTTATATCCCTTCGATGAATCCTTTTTCAGAATAATGTTGGGGGTTTTTTAATTCACTGAAAGAAAACTAAATATCAGAGGTTAGTGAAAATAATGTAATTTCTTCCCCACCCAAATTCACAGATCCCTTTAAATTGATCGCAGGATTCTGGGTTCAGGTCTGAGGCTCTCTCTGTCTTATAAGCCCCCCTCCAAAGATGGGCACCAGGTCTGTCCCCAAGCAGACCCCTGTGGGAATCTCCCTAAGTTCAGACCCCAAAGATCTGTCACCAGCTCTCTAGGACTTCTTTCTTTGCTTCACGGGATAATGGTCTTTCCCAGATCCATTGTCCCTCGCTCCCTCTCCTGAATGGGAGGCAGGAGATATTCAGAACCCAGAAAACGATCTCTGAATAAGAATTGCAGCAAGAACAGCTCAGGTTTTTGGTCCTGGTTCCCACAACAATCCCAGGGATTCAACAGAGGCAAAAATAATGACTCTTCCCATGCTCTCTACATACATCACTTCTAGCTTCCCTTTTCCCTAACTCTTCTCTTTCCTGGCTTTTTTCTCTTCTTTTCTTTTCCATTTTCCAATCAAATTTTTCCATTTCCAAACTGGATCCTAAACTCACCCAGCTAGTACTGAGGGTAAAGCTATTCTTCCTCCTCCATGAAGCCCTCTGTGGTTACTCCCACATACAAATGGGATCTTTGCCTCATTCCTGCTCCCTTCTCATATCTTCCATTGTCTCTCTGGATTTAGCTTAGCAACACAAACAAACTGACCTAATTTCTGTCCCCCTTCTGCCACATCTCATCTTCTTCCTCTGTACCTTTGTATAGACTGTGCTCCCTGCCTGAAGTGCTATCCCCTTACTTTGCCTTTTGGCCACCCATTCTTTCTTCAGGACTCAGCTTTAATGAGTCACTTCTTACAAGAGGCCTTTCCTTTCCCCAGTCTCAAATGCCCCTCCTCCCCAATTACATTGTTGAATATCTTGCACATAGTAGGTGCTTAAGAAGCAGGGGTAAAGAGAGTCAGTCAATCATCCCACTTCACTTTGTCCAGTGAGAGAACATCTCAATGGAATCAATCAGCTGGGGGGGGGCAGAGAGAAGGGGATGCTGAGGGATGGCAGTGGTGATGGTAAACTAGGTAACCAAGGGAAGTTTGGTTGAATTGAGTAAGGAAATTCATTGTGCCCACTGGAACCTGTTTAAGACCAGGAAACTAATTTGGAGTGCGGCATTAGACTAGTAGCAATCCAAGAAGGGCCATTTTAGCCATTCCCCCAAGAAAGAATCACTTGACCAGGGCCAGAAGAAGAAGAGCCTTGACCTTGATCTCAGTTTCCCCATCCTTGACTTGTAAACTTGGAGGGTCAGTGCTTTGAGGTATTTTTATTGACACCTTAATTGTAAAAGTGATGGCATGTGAGCATATGGAGAGGACAAATTAGACACAATGAGGATTCCTCAGGATTCTATAAGATCCCAGTAAACAAGCTACGCAATAGCTATGGGGAACATTGGGAATAGTCCATAAAGGAGACTTGAAAAGGACTTCCAGCAGCCAGGAGTGTGAACTACTCCTTTGCTACATCTCTTCTCTAACTAGAACCCATATTTCCCTGGATTCTGTAAATAGTTATGAGAAAGTATAGCATAGGCTTTTAGGGGACTTTTTGGGGTGCCAACTATTATTATTCTACTTTAGTAAATAATGTTAACTAAAAATATGGCTGATTCATTGATATCAACTGAGTATCTTTGGGATTCTTTGGGGGAAACACACTACAGGGACTCCCAAGCTATAATACTTTACCCCTCTCCCTACCCCCAACCCCCAAGGCTATGCTTAGAACCTTCTTGGTCTTGTTTCATGACCCCATTTGGGTTTTCTTGCCAGAGATACTGGAGTGGTTTGCCATTTCCTTCTCCAGCTCATGTTATAGGTGAGAAAACTGAGGCAAACAGGGTTAAGTGACCTGCCCAGAGTCACTAAAGAACCTGAAGTGTCTGAGACCAGATTTGAACTCAGGAAGATGAGCTTTCCTGAGTCCAGGCCTGGAACTGTCTCCTCTTTGCCATCTAGCTGCCCCTTAGAACCTTGAGGGAGAGATATTGGGACAACTTTTTCAAGACCAAGCCTCTCAGCATGAGTAGGGATTGGAAGAGTACATCCCCACAGAATGGGGTCTCCGTTCTCAGAACATCTGCAAGACGTGGGGGGATTTAAGCACTTGAACCACTTGGATTGAATTGTCACCCATTCTGGAATTTCCAATCATCGGGAAACTCTGATAATCCCCCATCTTACCATTACCATCTTGGTCAACTAAGCATCTTCCCTTCTGCCATTACCTTTTTTCTCCAAAACTAAAAGAGACAAGAGGCAAAAAATTAAGTTCATGGGATCTAGAATGGACAACCTCTTTATGACCAATTAGTCCAGCTACCCCATGTGACTAATGAAGACATGAAGCCCTAGCGAGGTGAAGAAATTACTTCACACAGCTAGAAAGGGGCAGAAAAAAATCCAGGGTCTTCTGACTTGGAATCCATTCCTTTTCATGTCACCAAGGTAGTCTCTATTACCTCAAATATGGAACACAACAACCCTGGGAAATACCTAAAGATGAATCTCTCCCAGGAGCCAGCTGGCCCTTCTCGTGAGCAGCAGGGCTCAGTGCCAACCATCATGCCATCTGAGTAGACCTCCATGCCAGCTTCAGCCCCGAAGAGAAAGGTTACCAACTCCCCCTCTGGCACCTCTGCCACTTTGACTCAAGTTACCCCCAGAATTCCTAGCAGGATCCCAAGATACTAGATCCTCAGACTAACAAATAATCTCCATTCTGCCTGGATACTGCACCTCGGGGAGGTCTCCTTCACATTGCCGCCAGTGCTAGGCAAGAGCTGCTCTGGCTCCCTGTCCTGTTCTCCACCAGCTGGTCACATGCATATCCTAGGCTTGTCTTAAGGCTGATAAGGGTCAGTGGTCAGACACAACCCTGAGGGCTTTTCCCTTCCAGCTGCCATCCCGGCCTGTTGTCTTCAGCCTGACAGCCCCCCAAGCTCCCGCTTGTGCCATTTCTCCAGCCCACAGGGCCTTGCCCCTTGACAGGCAGCTGGCTTCTGGCGATAGTCAGGCCCCCACCTCTCCAGGCCTCCCAAGGGAACTGTGGAGGCCAGAGGCCCTGTCTGCTCCAGCAGCCGGGCACTGCTGACCTGGCAGAGAAGGGGAAGCGGTCCTGTCAGGAGGCTGTCAGTGGGGAAGGCAGAGGCCCGGCTTTGTTGACAGGCCAGGGAGCTTCGGCCCTTCCTAGCCAGGACTCCTGGGAGTTGCCGCAGTGTGAGAGACCATGCTAGGACCTGGCTCGTCCTCAGCCAGCCTGAGCCTGGGAATGCTGATGGCACTGCAGGCGCCCCCTCTCAAGGCTGGCCTTGCCCAGAGGCAGGAGAAAGAGTTCTTTCACCTGAGGGGACTTGAGGGCCACATGGCTTGCTACGAACTTGTTGTGTGAGCTTGGGTCGGTCACCTTCCCTCTCTCTGCCTAATTTTCCTCCTCTGCTAACTTAGTATGCTACAGCAGAAGCAGTCTTGGACTCAGAAGTCTCAAAGCCCACTTATCGAGTATGTCGCGTATGACTTCTATTTTCAAAAATATTTATTCATTCATTTAAAAAAAAAAAAAGGTTTTTTGGAGGCAATCAGGATTAAGTGACTTGCCTATCTTTTAAACAATGAGATGATTCAGGCCAGTTCCAAGAGTCTTGTGATGGAGAGAGCCATCTGCACCCAAGGAGAGGACTATGGGAACTGAGGATGGACCACAATGTAGCATTTTCACGATTTCTGTTGATGTTTGCTTGCTTTTTTTTTTCTTTTTCATTTTTCCCCTTTAGATCTGATTTGTCTTGTGCTGCAAGATAATTGTAGAAATATGTAGAGAAGAATTGTACATGTTTAACATATATTGGATTACTTGCCATCTGGGGAAAGGAGGGAGAAAAAAATTTGGAACACAAGGTTTTGCAAGATGAATATTGAAAATTATCAATGCATAAGTTTTGAAAAATAAAAAGCTTTAATAAAAAAAATAACCTGCCTAGGGTCACATAACAGTTCTGAACTCAAGTCCTCCTGGTTCCCAGGCTGGTGCTTTATCCACTGAGTCACCTCGCTGCCCCCATTCATTCATTCTCTCAAATTCTTCAATAATAATGTACTTTACTGTGCAGAGAAGCACATTTTTGATTTACAAGATGTTAACAAAAGTCCAATTCCAGGGTTTCTTGCAGAGCAATGCAGGCAGTTCCCAATGATCATCCGTGGCTCAGCTTAAAACAGTCCCCTTTTACTTCTGAAAGAATGTAGATAAAGACAATGTCAAACACTGACGGGCACGTGGCAATGTGACTTGATAGTTATACATTTCATTTCACTGCTAAGTCTGATACTACCTATAGCGGGATTTCACTGTGTGCATAATGAAAATGCACCCCTCCAGGACTTTTCTTTTTTACCTTGTAGTTCTAAGGAATAAGAATTTCATATATTCAACCTCTGTTTCCAAGAAATAATGCTTGATTACATTTCACATAGATTTCAAAGTAACAATCATTCATTCCTTTTTTAACATTCACTCTTTAAAAGAAAATTTTCTCCTTCTTTTTTTCCTTCCATGCAAATTTTCTCCCTCCTTTTGTCCCTCCCTCCAAACTCTCTCCCTTCCTCCCTCCAGTTCTCTCCCTCCCTCCAATTCTCTCCTTCCTTTTCTTCCTCCCTCCAAATTATCTTCCTTCTTTCCTCCCTCCCTCCAAAGTCTCTCATTTTTTCCCTCCCTCCAAATTCTCATTCTCCCTTCAACCCCTCTCCCACTTACTGAGAAGATAAGCAATATGATACTCATTCTAGATGTGAAGTCAGGAAAAACACATTTCCATGTTAGAATGTGACTTTAGGACAGCTTGATGGTGCAGTGGATAACGTACTGGCCCTGGATTCAAGAGGAACTGAGTTCAAATTCAGCTTTAGACACTTAACATTTACTAGCTGCGTGACCCTGGGCCAGCCATTTAACCCCAATTGCCTTGCCCCCCCCAAAAAAAAAGAAAGAAAGAAAAGAATGTTTGGAGGTACTTTTAGATCACTGAAGTTGTTCCTGCCATCTCTGACAGTCCATGATTCTGTGCCTTAGACCTTAGATTCATACTCTAGTTCTGATGCTTACTAATTGTATAAAGAATGAGCAATTTCATTAAGATTCAATTTCTACCTATAAAATGTGAATAATAATAATAATCCTTGCATTCCCTGTCCCCAGAATTCTCCCGAGGAAAATAGGAAGGAAAAATCATTTATTAAATCCCTACTATGTACAAGGTTATATATAGCATCTAATTGGATCTATTCAACAACCTTGGGAAGTAGGTTTTATTATTATCTGTACTTTACAGCTAAGGAAACTGAGGCAGATGGAGGTGAAGTGACTTGCCCAGCTCACACAGCCAGTATGTGACAGAGGAGAAATGGACTCAGACTCAGCCCCTCTATCCACTGAACCAAATAGCTGCCTCCAAAAGACTAGAAAGGTGAACTGGAGTCAGGTTCTAAAGTATGTACATTGGGGGCTAGGTGGCGCAGTGGATAGAGCACCAGCCTTGAATTCAGGAGGACCCAAGTTCAAATCTGGTCTGGGACACTTAACAAGTGTCTAGCTGTGTGATCCTGGGCAAGTCACTTAACCCCAGCCTCAGAAAAAATAAATAAATAAATAAAAAATAAAGTATATGTACATTGGAAACATCTTTGGCTTATGTTGCTAGGACTATAGGGACATGGACACTGTTGTTAAACTTATATACTACATACATACATATATGTATAACTGAATTAGTTCAACTGTTTTTGGGGGGATGCAATTATGAGAGAAATTATTTCACCCAGTAAATTCATTAGCTAACATTCCCAAGGAAGTAAAAAACAGAAAGAAAAGGTCCCATATACATCAAGAGATTCAATTCAAGCTTCTTCTGTGGCATCAAGGAAATAGAAATAAAATGGAGGAAGGGATGGCTGGTCAGTAGCGTTTAAATGTGATGAAATATCCTTAAGCAGTGAGAGTAACAAACGTGAAAAACCAAAGGAAATGAAAAAGGTGAAATGGATGGATGCTACAGAGGAAAATAATCAGAAGTAAAAGAACAAAAATAATAAATGTAAAGAAAAGAAACAATAAATAAACATAAAATATCATCTCATTTGATCCTTACAACAACTCTGGTATTATTATCTTTCTCTCTTTTTTACAGATGAGAGAAACAGAATCAGAATTTGACTTGACCAGGGTCACATAGCTAGTTAGTATTTGAAACTGCAGTTGAACTAATGTCCTTCTGTCTCCAGATTCAGTACTCTCTCCATAGCACCACCCAGATGCCTCACATTTGCCAAAAACTACTAAATATTTTTGTAAATCTTGAGAGGCAGTGTGGTATGATGGATAGACTGCTGGACTAGGAATCAATAAGACCTGCATTCAGATGGTGCCTCTGGTATGTACTAGCTGTGTGTTTCTGGACAAATCATTCCACCTCAGTCTGCCTCAATTTACTCTTCTATAAAATGAAGGGGTTGGATTATATCAGAAGTGTCAGACCTGTAGACCAGCAAATTTTGGTCTGCACCACATTAAAATGTAATTGGGACATATTTAACAAAATAAATGAATGAATATAACAACAATAATAGCTAAGCTAGCATAACACAGTTCTTACAATCTGGCAGGTACTGTGCTAAGCATTTTACAATTATTATCTCATTTGATCTTCACAACTCTAAGAGGCATTATTATCCCCATTTTATAGATGAAGAAACCAAGGCAAATAGAGTTTAAGTAACTTGCCCAGTCACATACCATTATTCCAAGTCTGCTGCTAAATATGAACTCAGAGCTTTCTGGCTCCAGATCCAGCAGTCTTTATCCACTAAACTACAACACAGATAATGTTATCTTGTGGGGTTTTCGTTTTTTGTCTTTGTTTTGTTTTTGCTGAAGCAATAGGGGATTAAGTGACTTGCCCAGGGTCACACAGCTAGGAAGTGTGCAGTGTCTGAGGTCACATTTGAACTCACGTCCTCCTGATTTCAGGGCTGGTGCTCCATCCAGTGCTCCATCCACTGCCCCACCTTGTGGTTTTCTAAATCGATATTGGGCCAGCAGGAATCTATTTCTATTTGAGTTTCTATACCTCTGGACTAATGACCTCTTGGGTTCCTTCCATCTCTGCATCCGTGGTCCTTAAAGCTCCCCAATAATGTTAACACAATTTCTATTACAAACATCTAAATGAAAAATACACGCAAAAGGATTCAGATGCTGAACGCCTCCAAAGAACAAATGGAACTGAAACTCTCCTTCCAGGTGCCGCACTGTAAATGCAAAATGTTTTCATTTTATAGGAGTCATTGTATCTGTTTTTGCTTAACTTTTATTTTAAAAATATTATTATGAGCATATTCAATTTGGAAACAGAAATGGGGTTAGGAGGTGGGGAGGGAAAGAGGGAATCCAGAAATGGCTGGGATATAAAAATTAAAGCCCTGATAAATCTTCTTTTTTTTTTTTTTTTTTTACTAATTTAAATTTTTTTATTCCAAATTCTCTTCCTCTCTCTATATCCTCTCTCATTCATATAAACCTTATTATACTCATTTTAAATAAAGCTAATTGTAATCCCTGATACTAGGTTCTCGAGGGCTTAATGGACTGTTTCATCTCAGGAGTTTTGAGCTCAGAATGGCTAAGCCCTTCTGGTATCCTCACTTAAGTCCAGCCTCACTAACACAAAAATCCAAGGACAAATTGTCTCTCTAATGTGGACAGCCACCTACTAGTTCTGGGCTTGAGATCCTGCCCTGGTTCTCCTTTCCCACCCCTACGTGCTGCCACTTGGACCGAGTGCCAATGTAAGCATCCTCTTTGGCAAGGGAGCTGTCCAACGCTGAGGTTAATGCTGAGGATCCAGAGGGTGAGGCTCAGCCTCAAAGGCTCTGACTCAAAAGGATATAGGAGTAAAGTGAATGAGGAAACTCTCCTTTTGTCAAATTGTCGCAGCAAAATCTTAGGGCTGGAAGGGAGGGACCCAACTCCTTCAAACCCATCTGGCTTTAAGCTCTCACTGATGCCTTTTGGTTTCTCCATCATAATAATTTCCTCCTATCTACCCTTTTCCAAATGGACCCTCCCTTGGAATACCCCTCCCCAACAACAACAACAACAATCCCAGTTAGCAAAAATTATCAACAAAGCAACCCTGTCTGACTGAGCCCAGATGGGATATCCCACATCTTCTGCTGGGAGGGGGGAAATGCATTTCCTCATTCATTTGCTGCCCCCCTAAATGGGACATTGTAATTTATCAGAGTTCAATTCCCTTTAATAATGGGGTGGTAGGGAAACTGAGGTCCAGAAGAGTTAAAGATCTTGTCCAAAGTCGAAGAGCCAAGAATCCAAGCCAGGTCCTCTGATTCAATATAATCAGTACAGCATGACACCCCCGCCCCAGACTGGGATCTCTCTTCCATTTAGATACAGCCCCTTGTACTGGGCTTACCCAGAACCATACTCACTTCTGGAGAGCTTATAAGGATTGGAAAAAAATACTTTCCTCCCCCCAACCCTGTAAGAGAATGCACTTGCTTCCCTACCTCCACCCCATAGAGACCTCTTTAAGATGCAGATCAAACACTATTTTCTGCATAAATCCTTTCCTGATCCCCCAAATGCTTGTGCCTTCCCTCTCAAATTACCTTGTATTTAACTACTATGTATGTGGATATGCATCTATTGAGTTGATACCTATGCCATCTACAGTTTATATGTATTTCTTTGTCTCCCCTGTTGGGATGTTAGATAATTATGAGTAGGGATTATTTCATTCTTTAAACTTGTAGTACCCCCTCCCCCCAGCATCTAGCACATTAGCTAGCACATAGTAGGGATCTACTAGATACTTGCTGATGGGTTTTTGATATAAAATTTTGTTTTTACCAATTACATGTTAAATGATCTTTAATTTTTTTTTTATTTTTGAGCTCCAAATTCTAGCCCTTCCTCCCACCCTCCCCTCTCTCCTCCCTGAGACATAGATGCTACACGGGCAATCAATTGCTGATTGATTTTTACCCCGATTTTACAAATGAAGAAAATAGGGATCCAAGAGATTAAAATAGCTTCCTCAAAGCCACAGAGCTGATACATTTCCGAGTGGCCTTTGTTTCTCCGGCTAAATAAATGAATGAAGAAGGCATTTTGTTGAGTGCTTACTATGTGCTAAGCATTGTGGGGCGGCAGATCCGATGGGAAGAACTAGACGGGAAGGATGACTGGTGGATGGGAGGCATGGTCTGGTCCAGGGCCCAAGGGTTGTGCAGAACTGCAGGTTTTATGAATTTGTATTTGCTCGCTCACCAGTGTGGACGGCCAAGCCCCAGAGCAGGAGTTCCAGAGCTGAGTGGATGAAGAGCCCCATGGGGCTGGCCTCTAGGTCCTCATGCTCCTGTATTAATGACCTGTGGCATGTCTCCTACTTCCACTCCTCCCCATAACTGAACGCCTGCTGGTGATGATTGGTCCTTTGGCTTCCTGTGAGCCTCTGCTTGTTCCAGGATCCCCAGGACTGCTGTCACTAAAGATCTTCCCCCACCCCCGCCCCCAACTCCTGCCAGCTTCATGGCCCCCTCCATGGAGGGCTCTTGGGCTCACCCTGAACTCTCCAGCTGACCTTTCTCCACGCCTGCTCAGCTGCTATTGTGGCCCATTGAGGAGGGCCACCCTGGGCTGTTGTTCCCCTCTGGGCTGCTGCTCAGTGAAGCTAAAGCTGGGAAGCAGCGGGGAATGATGGGGGATAGAGATTGGGAGGAGAGCTGGGAAAGCATCTGCTGCTGCTCACAGGGGAGGTAAATCTCGACCCAGGCAAAAGAGGTAAGTTTCCCTCTGGAAGGAAAAGCTTTTTTCCCTTACTGCGGGTGGGGAATGCATGTATTTCCTCCTGAACTTTGAGGTGGGTGAACCCGTGTCCTCTCTGGGTGAGCACGTGTGGGACTTCCTCCTCCATACCTTCTCATCCTTTGTCATTTTCGTCCCCCTCCCCACATCCCTCTTCCATCGTGGATCTGGTCCTTTAAATATAGATACGGATGTAGCATTCAAACCATCCATGGATTGCTCTTCCTCCTTCCTACATGGCTGCTCCACTCTCTCTCTAGTCATATGGGTTCTTGGTGTGTCTATTATGGACTTCAGTATGTGATTGTAATTAATATGTTGTCATCTACCTCATATCCTTTGAGGAGATTTCTTTTTCTTTGTTGGGTTGGAGAGAGTTGGATAGAGTCAGGAAGACCTTATAGACAAATCACTTATCAGTTTCCTCATCTGTAAAATGAGGATAATAATAGCACGTGTGAAGGTTTGGTCATTTTCCACCATGCCCCTTCTCAGTGACTCTATCTGGGGTTTTCTTGGCAGAGATACCAGAGTGGCATTTTATACCACTCTAGTGGTATAAAATCTTATTTTATAATAAGTTTATCTTATTATAAAATTATTATTATTTCCTCATTTTATTTTATAGATGAGGAAACTGAGAGAAATAGGTTTAGTGATTTGCCCAGGACCACACAACTAGTGTCTGAAGCCAGGTTTGAATTCAGGTCTTCCTGATTCCAGGCCCAGCCCTCTATTCACTGCACCACTTAGCTGCCCTTGTAATAATAGCTCATACTCCCCATAATTGTGGAAAATATCAATCGAGATAATATAAAGTGCTGTCTGGTTCATAGTACTATATAAATGTTGTTGTTGATGATGATGATGATGATGATGATGATGAAGCAATACATTAAATATGGAGGTCTCTTTATGTTATATTGTTACTTCCACCAAGAAGAAAACGATGGTTGATTTGTGGGTCAGAAAGGTGGACTGCGGACAAAATCTCCTCCAGGGGCCCCAGTCTCTCTCCTATTCTGAGGCAGGCTGCGAACAGCAGACAAAGGCAGGGAAATCTCGGGTCCCCGGGTTGGCCCATTATACTTGGCTGGTTGAGCTGCGCGTGGTGGAAGGAGGGAGATTGAAAGGAGAGAATCGTGGTATAATCGGGAAACTCTAGGGAATCAGATAACCCGGGGCGAGCTTCCCCTGCATGGCCATGTATGTGGCTCCGTGTTGTGTGTGTGAACTTGGGGAAAGTCATGTTCCTAGGGCTGGACTACAAGCTGCCAGAGGCCTTGGACAAAAGCCCAAAGGTCTGTACAGGAATGGCTGTCACAAGGTCACTGACAGCTACATCTCTGACAATACCTTCCGAGTCCTTCCCTCTTCTCTGGGAGGATGGCAGTCAGAGGTCACTCAGCCCTGGGCAGTCAGAGGTTCAGAGATCACACAACCTCAAGCTGGGAGAGAGGCTAGCCACACTTGATCAAGAGTGCCCCTGGCAACATCCCTGACCAAGGTCGCCAGCCACTTTGTGGGCCCTGCCTGTGTCTATGGTAAACTTATGCAGGGCTTTCATTTGAACATTTCTCTGGGACTGAAGAGGGAAGAGAGAGTACATCAATCACTCAGCAGAAACAAGTGGAGATATGCTAATGTGAAAGATTCATGGTGGGCAATTATCCTGGTTTCAGGACTTGATGGAAGGGCCTGGAACAAGCACCAGCTCTGAAACAGAAAGAAGAGCAAGCTCAGGTTAGGTGTCCGGTAAGGCAGTGTACATAGTGTGATGGCAAGGTCTTTGTTCTGCAATCAAATGGACTCAAATACTGCCTCTGACACGTATTACCTGAAGGCTCTTGGGCAACAGTTTCCCCTTCTTTAAAATGGGGGCAGGATAAACTAGATGACTTTGGAGTTACCTTTTACTCCTACATCTATGATCCTAAGAAAGAGAATGGAACACGAGTTTCTTTTTCAACAAGATGGTGGAATTACAGTTAAAAAAAAAATAACTATGGCCAGATCCAGATAAGGCAGGGTCTCTACTGTTCATCGATGCTAAGTATTTGTGCCAGTTAATGATTATAAAGAAAGTAAATGTGTATGGTTGTGATCTTTAGGAGGCATTTGCACAGCTTTGTGTGAAAGGTCAGGGTCACCTTTGACTGGTCCTGTGGCCATTTCCCCTTTTTTCTCTAGGTTTGAATAGGTATGGGTATTGTTTAGCAAGGAAGTAATTAGTAAGATCTTGAATTCAAAGGCCTGTTCTTTCTTACTGGCAACGAGGATGGGTGGGTCAGAGACTGGTTTCACCCTCTTGAATGAGGAGGTCTGGGAACCCTCCAAACTCCAGAATTCTCATAGAAATAAAAAGTAGCATGAGTAAAACCTCATTGATCCCATATACTTTGAGTCTGAGAGGGCTTGGGAAAATAGATTAGACTGTGACTCCCCTGGAAAGAAGGCAGGGAAAAGCCCTCCCTATTTGGGAAGTTTTAAGCATAAAGCTTAGTATTAAATAAAATCATTTTCATTTAGGGCCAAGCAGGAGCAGTACCCTTGAGTGTGTGTGTGTGTGTGTGTGTGTGTGTGTGTGTGTGTGTGTGTGTGTGTGTGTGCTGGGCTAGGGAATGGGGAGAAGAGAATGCTTATTGGATAGAATAGAACAGAAAGTCAGTCATGGGGACAAGAGGAAGGGCTGGAGTCCCCAAAAAAGGAGTTCATTTCTTTCTGATTCAGTTGACATCATTTTCATTTTTCTGTACGATTCCTAAATTTGGATTTTCTGCCCCCTTACAAAAAGTCAGGGATGGGGTGAAGAAGTAACTTTGAGGTCTAGAGTGTGGCTCCCCCAAAAAAGAAAGGAAAGGGAGAGTAAGACCTTAAAAATGGTTTTGAAAGAAAATGCATTTGTGCTTACCTTTGTAACCTCAACACTTGGCACAGTACGTAAAATATAGAAAATCTTTTAAAAATGCTTGTTGACCTGATTTGTTTAATGACTGTAAAGATGAAGCAGATCTATGAACTCAGGGAGCCAAGTGTCTCAGAGACAAAATGACGACCATAATGTTGACATTCAAAAGGAGACCCCAAAAAGCTGGAGTTGTAGAATGTTACTGCTAGGTGTCTCAAAAGAATTTGCAGGCTTGAATCCATCTCCAAGTCCAGGGACAAAGTTTATTGTAATTGTAATGCCAATTGAAGCAGGCTAAGTTCCAAAAGAATTTAGCAAAGTACCAGGAGCAAGAAGATAAATTTACAGGAAAAGACAGAGATCCAGAGTAGTCAGGTATGCACCTCACCATTTGTCTCAGAAACCTCTGTTATCATTGACCAACAGATTGTTATTTGGCAGTCAGCAATGTTTGTAGGACTACACTATAGTATTCCTAAGGCCAGGAGACTTTAGGATCATTGACAAACAAATTGTTCGAACAGTAGCACTCTACAGTCTGGGGGCCTCAGGATTACTGCTATATTTTTCCTAGAAGCTGCCACCCTATCAATGTCACTTCCAACTCAATAAACTCCAGGACCAGCTTTAATGTTAAGTTCTTGATTTCTTCCTACTTTTCTGCCTTTTTACACCTTACTCCCCTGCAGGTACTCTATGATCTAGTCATATTGGCTTAATTGCTTGCTCCCCACGTATGACATTCTATTTCCTGTCAATCCTGCTCTGGGATCTCTGCCATGAGTGTCCCCCCTAATCCAGGCATCCTCCACCCTACTTCAGTAGCCTAATTGATGAACTTTGGTAGCTCCCTGTCATCTCCAGGAACAAACAGAAAACCCTGTTTGGCTTTAAAGCTTCAGATCTTTACAGTAACCTTACACCTTACAACCTCCCTCTTGCATTCAGAAACTTTGGTTTCTTAGTTGTTCATACTAGATGCTCCATTTGGGCATTTTCCCTGGCTGTTTCCATGCCTGGAACTCTCTTTCTCCTTAGCACAATCTCCTTCATGCCCCAGCTCAAATCACATATTCATTAAGAAATCCATCCAAATTTCTCTTATTGTTGGTGCTTTCCCTCTGTAGATCATCTCCCATTTATTCTGTAAATACCTTGTTTGTATATAATTATTATCATGTTTTCTCCTCCCCATCTCCTTTAGATTGTGAGTTCCTTGAGGGTAGGGCTTAATTTGACCTTTCTTCAAATCCAAAGCATGTTATATTGCTTCTAAAATCATAGGATTCAACAATTCAACTGGCATTTTAAAAATAATACACCATGCAAAAATACATGCAAAAATAGTTTTTAGCATTCACCCTTGTAAAACTTTGTGTTTCAAAATTTTTCTCCTTCCCTTCCTCCCACCCTTTTCCCCTAGACAGCAAGTTATCCAATATATATGCAATTCTTCTAAATATATTTCCACACTTATACTGTACAAGAAAAATCAAATCGAAGGGGGAAAAAAGAGAGAAAAAAGCAAGCAAACAACAACAAAGGAGGTGAAAAGACTATGTTGGGATCCACATTCAGTCCCCACAGTACTCTCTCTCTCTGGGTACAGATAGTTCTTTCCATCACAAGATCATTAGAACTGGTCTGAATCATTTCATTGCCAGAGAGGGCCACATCCATCAGAACTGATCATCAGATAGTATTGTTGTGTTCTGCTCACTTCACTCAGCATCAGTTCATGTAAGTCTCCCCAGGCTTTTCTGAAACACAATAGTATTCCATAGCATTTATATGCCATCATTTATTTAGCCATTTCCCAACTGATGGGCATCCACTCAGCTTCCAGTTCCTTGTCACTACAAAAAGGGCTTCCACAGACATTTTTGCACATGTGAGTCCCTTTTCCTCCTTTAGGATCTCTTTGAGATATAGATCCAGTAGTAACACTGCTGATCAAAGGGTATGCATAGTTTTATAGCTCTTTGGGCATAATCCAAAATGGTTGGATTAGTTCCAACAACTCCACCAACAATGTATCAGTGTCCCAGTTTTACCACATCCGCTCCAACATTTATCATTATCTTTTCCTGTCATCTTAGCCAATCCAAGAGGTGTGAAGTGGTACCTCTGAGTGGAGGAGTTGAGCTTTGAAAGGAGCTGGGTATTGCAAAAGACTGAGACAAGAATAGAGAGAATTCTAAATGTGAAATATAATCTGGGCAAAGACATGGAGGCAGAAATTTAATGCCATGTATAAAGAATGGCAGATAGGTCAGTTTAATTACATGAATCTGACATGGAGGGGGACTAATGTAGAAGTAGACTGGAAAGACAGTTTGGAGGAAACTGGGAAGAACTTTAAATACTAGAAAAGGGAGTTTGTATTTAATCCATGAGGCTAGAACGATCCACTGAAAATGCTTGAGCAAGGCAACTGGAGGATAGATTAGATTAGATACATTAGAGCGAAGAGAGACTTGAACTGGAAGTACAATAACAATGATTATTATTATAATAGTCCGGGCAGCAGGTGATAAGAAGCTGACTAGTGGTGACTGTGTGAGTGATGACTAGATGTTGTAATAGGGACCATAAGAAATCATTAATACATAAAGTCAAAAAGATTTTGTACAAATAAAACCAGTGCTGCTAAAATTAGAAGGAAAAAAAAGGAAACTGAGGGGAAAATTATAGCAAGTTCCTCTGATAAAGATCTCATTTCTCCAATATATAGATAACTAAGACAAACTGATTTTTTTTAAAAAAGAAAAAAATAGAAGCCATTCTCCAATTGATAGTCAAAGAATATGAATAGGGAGTTTTCAGAGTAATCAATTGTCATATAAAAAAATGTTCTAAATCATTGTTGATTAGAGAAATGCAAATTAAAATAATCTTTAGGTACCACCTCATTCCCATCAGATGAACTATCATGAAAAAAAAAAAAAGAAAGAAAAGGACAAATTCTGGACAATATATAGGAAAATAAGGACACTAATGAATTATGGAGTTGTGAGCTAGTCCGACCATTCTGGAGAACAATTTGAAACTATGCCCAAAAGACTATAAAACCGTGCATATCCTTTGATCCAGCAATACCTCCGTTAGGTCTATCTATATTCCAAAGAGATCAAAGGAAAAGGAAAAAGACCCACATGTACAAAGATATTTATAGCAGCCCTTTTAGTGGTGGCAAAGAGAAGCTGGGAAGATGCTGATGAATTACAGGATGGAAAAACAAGTTTGGGTCTTATGAATGTGCTGGGATACTATTGTGATATAAGAAATGATGAAGGGGATGGTTTCAGAAAAAATCTGGAAGGATTTAAATGAACTGATGCAAAGGGAAATGAGCAGACCCAGAACAATCTGCACAGCAACAGCAATATTATAATAATTATCAGCTATGAAAGACTTAGGAACTCTGATCAATAAAAATGATTCCCTACAGCTCCAAAGGACTCAGGATGAAAAATGCTCTCTACCTCTAGACAGAGAATTGATGGTCTCAGAGTGCAGGAGGAAGAACAGTTTTATTTCCTTTCTTTATTGTCATTTTTAATAGCTAATGCAGAAATGTTTTGTATTTGAAAAACATATGTTTTGCCTTCTCAATGGGTGGGAAAGTTGGTGAAAGGAGGGAGAGAATTGAAAATAAATATATATGTGCGTGTTATGTGTGTGTGTGTGTGTGTGTGTGTGTGTGTGTGTGTGTGTGTGTGTTTTAAAGAGATCGAGTTCAATTCATCCTACAGGAGAGCGCAGAGAGAGGAAGGGATTTTTGCCTTAAGTTGTAGAAATCATACCATGATTCAAACCCAAGTCCCCTAACTTGAGATGCAAGTCTCTCTCCATATCCCTTTCCCATTTAATTGTAATAACGAGAGTTCCCATTTCTATAGTGCTTTTGAGATTAGTCAATTCAGCAGGATAGCTGCATTGCCTACTACTGAAAACATTTGTGTTTTCAGGCTAACTCCTGGTTAATTTAATTTGTAATTAATTTTTTTTCCTCTGTTTCATTTGGCACTCAAATATTCAAATGGATCTGTGATCTCATCAATTGGGACTTTCC
This sequence comes from Sminthopsis crassicaudata, assembly GCF_048593235.1. Lineage (NCBI taxonomy): Eukaryota > Metazoa > Chordata > Mammalia > Dasyuromorphia > Dasyuridae > Sminthopsis > Sminthopsis crassicaudata. Next base: position 608,905,317 of record NC_133619.1, on the reverse strand, counting down.
TCTAAAAATATAATTCAAAGCCCCCTGCATCCTGGCTGATGGCTTTTGTCTTGTCACTGGACTTGAAAGACTCGGGAAGGAGTGAGGCTGAGGACTTTGCACAGCTCTGTCTCACTTCAATTCAATTCACTCAAAAATCAAGCCATCATCCTCATGATATCATTGTTCCTCCTCGAGGATGGACCCCAACAACAACAACCGTTTAAGGTGTAGTATCTGCCTTCGTTTTTGAAGAAGACCTATGACATGACTGGGGGTGAGTTGGATTTAAGTGAGGTGAACCTTCATTTTCACTTTCTCTTCCTCCATCATCAAAATCCAGTGACAAGACAAAAAAAATAAATAAAATAAAATTGAAATGATTGTCAATTACCCAGGATCTTGCATCAAAGATGCTTGACCAAGCACTTTCGTGGCCTTTGGGGAAAAAAATTATTCTCATCAAGAGAAGCCTTCACAATTGCCCCAGTTCACCAACAGTTACCCTCAGCCTGGGTGAGCCCATTGGCTGAGATGATGGAGAGTTGGGTGGCAGGTAGACACCAAAGGTGGGTTAGCAACTCACCCTAGAGATGCTGATCTTTCTGAACACCCCATACACCCCACTCTATAAGGTAGGGAATTCAGCCCCACCCTCGGCCCTGTTTTAAGGAGGTCATATGATTTGTCCAAGATCACACTGGCACAAAGTGGAGATCAGTGATTCCAGAAGGAACCCCCCCCTTCGGTGATCGCCCCTTCCCTGCCTGGGATTGTGCTCCCTCACCCTCTCCCAGCACTGCAAAGGGGTGGGAGACACAAGGGGCTTCCCCAGTGGCTGTCACCGGCTCACAATCCAGCTATCATTTGTTCCCAGGCAGCAATCTGGGGGCCCTAGCCCCCATCTCCGGGCTCCCCTCCCTCCTCAGCTTTAATGAAAATCAGACACAGCCTTAAAGAGCTACTTAGCATTTCAATACCTTTAATATCCTCGCTGATAAGGGGACGAGGCATATTAGCACACTGCCATTCTTAAACTCTCCCCCACCCCCACTCCGGACCCCCGCACCCCCCAAGCCCACCCCCCTCCCACCCCTACCATTTGTTTAAATTCCAGCCCAGCTCATCTCTTTCCAGTGAGGCTGACTGATGATAAGGTTATTTTATTTTTTCCTTTAAAAAAAAAATCAGGGCTATTAATGCACTGCTTTTCCTGATAATGAGGTGGCAGAGGGGCTGGCTGGGCTGCCCTCCGTAGCACTGACCTGAATCCATCACTTCACCAGGTCCGGGCTCGGGCCTGAAAGGAAGGGGGAGACCCTCATGGTCCCCAGGGATGGGGGAAGGGGGTTCTCTATTGCTGGGGACCTGGAGAATATTGACGAGGAGAGGAAGGGGCCATTTGGGAGGGGTGTTAACTAGCGCATTCTGGACAATAAATGTGGGATAGGGCAAAGGAGAAAAAAAAGGTTTCTATTTCAAACTCCTTCTGGGCAGTTCTACTAGAGCTGGAAAGGACCTCGAAGGATCCAATCCACCCCCTCCATCCCTCTGTTTACAGATCCGATCCAACAGAAGTGAAGTGTTCTGTGAGTCAACTAGCAGGATTTGAATCCAGGTCTTAGTACTCCACACTGTTAGGCAGCTGAGGCTGTCCCCAAAGCATTGAGGCTCAGGGGGGAGGGAAGAGGGAAGGGAGCAATTCTCTATGAAGCCGCTGACTATGTGCCCAGTACTGCAGAGAGCTGTGTGATCACAAGTGGTCTTCATTCCAAGGTGCTGTCGTTCCCATTTTATGGATGAGGAAACAGATTCAGTGACTTGCATTCAAGCCCAGATGTTGTTATTCTCCAACTCAACCTCTTCTTCCCCACTTCCATGTCTTCCCAAAGGCTTCCTTTCATCCCTAGACCTGCCCCCTTTCCTTGTCTCATCTCGCAGATTCCATGACTTCCTTCAAAGCTCTGATCCAGCAAAGGGGCCTCTTCTCACCAGCCCCTGCCTGCTAGTGCCCCCCAGCCTTATGTCTGCCCTGAATGTGTGCAAGCCGTGTGTCCTGAGCCCAAGGCCCCCTCCTCCTCCCCATGGACGTCCCGGGAGAGCCGGCTTCTTTCATTCCAGGCGTGGGATCTCCACGGCCTGATCCAGTGGGAGGATGAGCATACTCAATGCCGGCCGGCCGGCTGATCAACCCCAAGTCCGGTCCCCTTTTTGTGATTCTAGATCACTGTTCTGAATAGAAGGACAGAACCAAGAGAGCTGGGGCCAGAGAAGGAATAGAAGGGACAAGAGGAATATCCCCAAAGACAACAATACCTGAAACACTGACCCATCTGTTCTCTTTCCTAAGAATGTTCTGTCAGCCCCGTCTCTTTCTCACTCACCTTTTGGGGGCTCCATCACAGCCATGATCTCTGGGTAAATACTAAACTCAGAATCAATATTCTAGAAATGTGGGTTCCACTTCCTGCCTCACCACCACCTTATGTTCAACCTTGGACACAGTTCCTCTGGGTGCCAATTTCTTCCTCTTTCTAAGGGCCCTCCCAGCTCTGACATCCCATGTTCTAAGGGCCCTCCCAGCTCTGACCTCCTGGGTTCTAAGGGCCCTCCCAGCTCTGACATCCTGGGTTCTAAGGGCCCTCCCAGCTCTGACCTCCTGGGTTCTAAGGGCCCTCCCAGCTCTGACCTCCTGGGTTCTAAGGGCCCTCCCAGCTCTGACCTCCTGGGTTCTAAGGACCCTCCCAGCTCTGACCTCTTGGGTTCTAAGTTCCCTCCCAGCTCTGACCTCCCGGGTTCTAAGGACCCTCCCAGCTCTGACCTCCCGGGTTCTAAGTTCCCTCCCAGCTCTGACCTCCTGGGTTCTAAGGGCCCTCCCAGCTCTGACCTCCTGGGTTCTAAGAGCCCTCCCAGCTCTGACCTCCTGGGTTCTAAGGGCCCTCCCAGCTCTGACATCCTGGGTTCTAAGGGCCCTCCCAGCCCTGACCTCCTGGGTTCTAAGGGCCCTCCCAGCCCTGACCTCTTGGGTTCTAAGGGCCCTCCCAGCTCTGACATCCTGGGTTCTAAGGGCCCTCCCAGCTCTGACCTCCTGGGTTCTAAGGGCCCTCCCAGCTCTGACCTCCTGGGTTCTAAGGGCCCTCCCAGCTCTGACATCCTGGGTTCTAAGGGCCCTCCAAGCTCTGACCTCCTGGGTTCTAAGGGCCCTCCCAGCCCTGACCTCTTGGGTTCCAAGGGCCCTCCCAGCTCTGACCTCCTGGGTCTAAAGACCCTCCCAGCTCTGACCTCCTGGGTTCTAAGGGCCCTCCCAGCTCTGACATCCTGGGTTCTAAGGGCCCTCCCGGCTCTGACCTCCTGGGTTCTAAGGGCCCTCCCAGCTCTGACCTCCTGGGTTCTAAGGGCCCTCCCAGCTCTGACCTCCTGGGTTCTAAGGGCCCTCCCAGCTCTGACCTCCTGGGTTCTAAGGGCCCTCCCAGCCCTGACCTCTTGGGTTCTAAGGGCCCTCCCAGCTCTGACCTCTTGGGTTCTAAGGGCCCTCCCAGCCCTGACCTCTTGGGTTCTAAGGGCCCTCCCAGCTCTGACCTCCCAGGTTTCCATGTAACCATGAGTAAAACCCCAGCTCCTACTTCAAACTCCACCAGCCCTAATCCAGCCTCAGCTCTTGCCCTGGCTCTAAGCAGACTGAATCTTAGGACCTTCCGCCTCTCCCAAGAATTGTGGGACTAAAGCAGGTGAGCCCTGAAGCCTCAGCTCCCACCTCACCTCTTCTGCTCTCCCTGCCATCCTTCTCCTGTCTCCTGCTCCCAACAGCTTTTTCCTTGACATAAAAGGGGACCTTCTCCAGCCCCTCATCCTTAGCTAGACACCATGTGCAGCTAAGTCAAGTAGTATTGGCTGATTCTCCATTTTCTCTACTCTCCACCAACCCTCCTCATCACCCACCTATCAACCATCCTCTGTCGCCCACCTGCCAACCATCATCCACTTTCCCTGTCATCAGCCTCCCCATTCTCTATTACCTGCTTCCCAACTCCCTGCCCCCCACCCTCCATGTCACCTGCCTCCCAACCACCCACTCATCAACACACTCCCCATTCTCATACCCAACCACCCCCTCGGTCCCTCTCCTCCACACACAAACACACACACACACACAGTCACCCCACTCCCACCCGCTCCCACGACCTGCACGTACACCCCTTTCTGGCAATAGTAGAAGTCCCTCCCCCTAATTTCTGCACCAGCCGCCCACATCTCCAGCTCACACCCTCCCACTCTCTGAAAGACGCCTGTCTATTAGTGGGTGTGCTTCTATTTGGGTATGTTTGGTTGTGACTGTCAGTTGGCAGATCTGGAGCTACCTGTGTTGCTCTGTGTATGTGTGACCATCGGCACCTGCCTTACAGCATTTCACACTTTTCAAAGCGCCTTCGGAAGCTGCAGTGGAGATGCGTCCAATCTATATGTGGGTACTCAGGGATCTGGGAGTGGATGCATGTGCTCACGTAAGCATGGATCCCTCTTTGTATTAGACCTGGAAAGGATCTTAAAGGGTCATGAAAAAAATGAAAATACTAGTTTTAGACCCAGAAGACCTACATCCCAAACCCACTTGGCCTCTCAGCCTCAGTTTCCTAATCTGTAAAATGATGAAGTCAGACTAAAAAATTCCTAAGGGTTCTAAATGTAGGATCTTCTGATATCGTGCTCATTTTTCATTTAACACATGAAGCCCAGAGAAACAAATGGATTTTTCTAGGCTTATACAGGAGATTTGAACCCAGGATTCCTGCCCCCTTTCTTCTGTACGTTCCTGTGTCAATGTGGGGAAAGAATACAATCAGTACAATCCAAGATGAAGTGTGAATGTTTATTTGCATTTACTGTGCTTAGATGGAGGTTTTTGACTGAATTGAGGGTGTAAGCGATGACCTGTGGATATAAATTTTATTGTACAGTTGAAGGTGACTTGTCATGACCTTGTGGGCCATATTAGAACGCCATTCGTGTCCATAGAATTTTCATGGCCATGATATTGGAATGGTTTACCTTTTCCTTCTGAAATCTGCTCACTCTTACTTCTCTTTTTTTTTTTTTTCCCCCCTGAGGCTGGGGTTAAGTGACTTCCCCAGGGTCACACAGCTAGGAAGTGTTAAGTGTCTGAGACCAGATTTGAACTCGGGTCCTCCTGAATTCAGGGCTGGTGCTCTACCCACTGCACCCCCTAGCTGCCCCCTCACTCTTACTTCTTACTTCTTGCTTCTTACAAGAAGCATTTATTAAGTACCTACCATATACCAGGTAATATGTTAAGGAGATATATAAAAAAATGCCTACCTCAAGCTCATAGTTTGACAGGAAAGACAACATGGAAAACAGCCATGGATGCACGAGCTAGAAACAGGATAAAGTAGGGATATCATCAGAGGAAAGGCATTGAGGTGAAGGGGGAACAGTTTTTCAAGAATGGCAGGTTTTTAGGTGGGACTTGAAGGAATCTAGGGAAGCCTCAAGGCAGAAATGAGGATGGGGAGAAGTTTACAGATGAAGAAACTGAGGCCCAAAATTAAACTTTTAGCCCAAAGACATACAAGCATATGGAGCTTCAAGCTGACAAAGTACTTTTCCTGCATCATATCTTTTGATTCTTACAACAACCTTGTAAATTAACATACATATTCTTGTATTTTTAATGTGGTAGAGTGGAAAGAACATTGGATTTGTGGCTCCATCATGAATAGAGGGCTAGGTTTAGGATCAGGAGGACCTGAGTTCAAATCCAGCTATATGATTCTAGGCAAGTCCCTTCACCCTATTTACCTCAGTTTACTTATCTGTAAAATGAGCTGGAGGAGGAAATGACAAATCACTCCAGTGTCTGCCAAGAAAACCCCAAACGGGGTCATGGAGATTGTACATGACTGAACAACAAGGTCCTTCACTATCTGCTTTCCTCCCCAGCTCATCAGTGTCCCTTGACCATGGTGCCCAGTGGAGGTCTGACCCTATAATGAGACTGGAAGCCATGCCTCTGCCCAAGTCTCATTAAGTTCTTTGGCCAATACATCACACTCCTGAGTAGTATTAAGGTTGCAGTCCATTAAAGTCCCCAGATCTTCTTCTAATCTATCTACTCCAGTCTACTCTATTCAGCTGTCAAAGTGATCTTTCTAAGTGCAGGTCTGACTCAGTCACTCCCTTCCTCAATAAACACCATTGGCTCCCTATTACCTCCAAATTCAAATCTAAAATCCCCCATTTGGTGTTCAAAGTCCTTCATAGCCTGATCCCATCCTGCTTTTCCAGTCTTCTTATACCTTGCTGTCCCCTGTCATCATCCAAACTTTGTGAACTTGTAATCCCAGCCTCCTTGATGTTCCTTGAACAAGACCTCCGTCTTCCAGTTGGGGGATTTTTATTGTCTGTCCTCCACGTATAGCATTCTCTCCCTCCTTATTTGTATCTCTTGGCTTGCTTTGATTCATTCAAGCCCCGGTTAAAATCCTACCTTCTATAAGAAGCCTTTCCAATCTCTTTTCATTCTCTAGTGCCATCCCTCTGGGATCATCTCCAATTTGCCTTGCATATATCCAGTTTGTGCATAATCGTTTGCATGTTGTCTTCCCCATTAGACTGTGAAAGGCACGTATTGAGTACCTCTCTTTGTAGAATTTTATATCCCCACAATGCTTGGCACAAAGCAAATGCTTAATAAATGTTTGTTGACTGACTGACTGACTATCCCTGATCAGAATTAGCAAAGTTGATATTTTTTTCCATCCAGATGTAAGACCTTATATTTGTTCCTATTGAATTTCATTTTATGATGCTCAAATGGGATGTTTACGTTATCAATTCCCTTCTCATGCCACTGATAAAAGAGTTAAATATCACAACACTAGATCCCCAGGACACCCCACTGGAGACCTCCTGCCAGACTGACGTTCACCCAAGTTGACATCGGGATGCTTTTCTATTTGTGTCTTCCGTGCTTGAGCATTAAATAAATGCTTTTCCATTCCATTTCATTCCATTAATGTCAGTTCACATGTTACCTTTTTCTGTAGGAGACCTTTCCCAGCCCCTCTTGGGTCCCCACTCCCCCCAGCTGCTAGTCTATCCCCCAGAAAGCTGCCCTCCGCCTCCGCTGCATGTATCTTGTACATATCTTTGCACAATTTCTTTCCCTGTTAGAATGCAGGCTTCTTGAGGGCAGGGCTTCTTCCTGCTGCTTCCGGCCATTCCGGACACTTAGCTTGGAGCTGGCCAACCAGAAACAATAAATGCTGACTGATTTTTCTGATAGATTGATTGACTAACAACCACACTTTGGGTCTAGCCATCCAACCAGTGCTGAATTCATCTGATTTTATTATCGTCTAGTTTACATCTGTATGCAATTATTACAAAATATTATATTTAAACTTTGCTCAGATCTAGTTAAACTATATTGGACACGGAGCCAGAAAGACGCGGATTCAAACCTTACCTTTGGCCCTAACTTGCTGTGTGACTCTGGACCAGCCACTTAACCTCATTTAACCTCAGTTTTCTGCTCTGTAAAATGCGGGGGTCAGATTAGAGATCCTCTAAGGGCTCTTCCCACTTTAACAGTCTGCGATCTAGGACGCCTCACCCACCAATTTAATAATCCTGTTCAAAAAGGGAGCGGAGTTAATTAGCCCTGACCTGTTCTGATGAGGCCATGTTGGCTTCCTGTAATCACTGCTTCCCTCTCTAATTATTTGCCAGCCATTTCTTCTAGAATTTTCTCAGAAAATGAAGTCAACTTTTTTTTTAGATTGGGACAACATTCGCCCTTCTCCATCTTCTGTGATCATTATTTGACTCTCACCGACAGCGGGGTCACAGTTTGTCATCCAAGGATGAGGTCCATCTGGGACAAGGGACTCAACTTCATCCAAGGCATCCGGGTGAGGTTGTAGTGCATCGAGTAGAAAAACTCAACTTCCTGAGTTCAAATCCAGCCTCACACAGCCTGTGTGAGCTTGAGCAAATGACCCTATTTACCTCAGTTTCCTCATCTGTAAAATGAGCCGGAGAAGGAAATAGCGAATTATTCCAGTGTCTCTACCCAGAAAACCCCAAATGAGGTCACGAAGAGTCAGACATGTTTGAACATCAACAACCCAAGCCAGCATTTTGCAGAGAAAAAAAAAAAAAACAAAACAAAACCCAAGGACCAGAGAGTTGAAAGAGCTGAGATTTGATTTGCCCACTATCACATGGCTACTAAGTGACCGATCTGATGTTTTATCCCAGGTCCCTCTCCACTTTACTCACCTTTCCCTTTCAATCATCAAGTAGAGGTTGAGTTCTGGTCTGTTTCCTCTCTTTCAAGAAAAAAAAAAAATGAGTTTGTCCTGAATCTCACAAAGATTACCATCCCAAACAGTTCCTTTGATCATGGAAAAGGTTCTCAACCTCTTCTGGTGTCCTGAACCCCTTTGGCAGGCTGGTGACACCTATGGAGCCTTTCTTAGGATATTTTTAAATTCCTAAAAGGAAATGTATAGCATTACAAAAGAAGCCAATTATCTTTAAAGAGCTATCAAAATACTTTACAAAGACAAACCAAGTTCATGGACCCCAGTTTGGAAGTCTGTGACCTTCATAAATGATTCCAGATGGTCAGAAGTCAATAAATATGTATTAAACACCTTCTCAGTGCCAGGAATTGTGCGTTATGTGCTGGAGTTATAAAGATGGAAGAATTATTTCTGCCCTCAGAAAACTCACAATCTGGAAGGGGACAGGGAAGACAGCATGCAAGCAATCAACTCTATACCAATAAGATTTAGATAGGATAAACTGAAGATAATCAATAAATGGAGCCATGAGGAAAAAAAAATTTTTTGGAGGCAATCAATCAGGATTAAATGACTTGCTAAGGATTACACAGCTCCATACAACTCCATATAAACAAGATGTAGATAGAATTAACTGGAGATAATCAATAGCTGGAGGCATGAAAAAAAAATTTTTTTTGAGACAATCAGGGTTAGGTGACTTATCTAGAGTCACACAATCAGTGACTGAGTTTGGATTTGAATTCGGGTCCTCCTGACTCCAAAGCAGATTCTGCCATCTAGCTGCCTTTTGGAGGTATTAGAATTAAGAGGGATCAAGAAAGCTTGTAGAAGGAGAGATTTTAGTTAGGGTTTGAAGGCAATGGGAGAAGAAAGCAGAGATGGCCCCTTAATCTAGAGGTGGAAGGTACGGAAGAGCCAGTTACTCTAGCATCTTCCTTTGATGGATGAAAAAAGCCAGACCCCAAAAGGCGATGTACTAAGGAGCCCACGGTGACCCAGGACTAAGTGGCAGAGCCAATCCCAGATCTTCCAACTCCAAATCCAGAGTGCCATGCCGCTTCCCTGGCTGGCCACAGTATAGGTAACCAGTTGTGCTCAGTCCTAGGCACTATAAAGGAGGACACTGGTAGGCTGAAGAGTGATCAGGGGAGGGCTCTGCAATGGTGAGAACATATGTGGAAGGTGTGATACAGCTCAGGAAGTTAATCTGGAGAAGAAATGGCTTAGGTGGGGGATGGAGCCTGGTAGTTGTCTATAAGTATTTGAAGTCTTCTTAACGTTTAAAAAAAAAAAAGAACTAGACCCATTCTGTTTGGTTCCAGAGGATAGAATCCAGAATGTTCTGTGTAGAAGATCCAAAGGGAAATTTGGGCAGGACAGGGAGAGGGGTGGGGCAAGGAGCAATCCCATCAGTAAAAGCCATCCAAAAAAAGGATTAAGCTGGACCTAGAGGTGGTGTAGCAGCTGGGTTTCACAATGGACAGACACAGTTCTGGTTTCTATGATTTTCTATGAGTTTGTATGAGGCATTTCTACTTATAAACTGGGTGACTCTGGGTGAGTTGATAAACCTACATCTGCCTCAGTTTCCTCATCTGTAAAATGGGTATTAGATACCCCCCAGGGTTTTGTGAGGATCAAATGAGATAGTATTCGTAAAGGACTTTGCAAATCTCACATCACTTTGGAAATGCTAGCTGATGATTATAATGGCTTTCCCTTCACTCCAAGTCTTCAAAGAAAAGCTGGGTGGCCACCTTGGGGACGCCTTGTCAAAGGGATCCCAACTCAGACACAAATTGAATTAGTTGGTCTCTGAAATTATCTGAATGTGCATGCATGTACACGAATACATTGCACGTGTGTACATGTATGTTATATATATATATATATATATATATATATATATATATATATATATATATATATATATATATCCTGCTAGTTTCTTCATTTATAGATAACCACATGTATGTCCACACACGTGTCCCAAAAGTCTTGCAGTAACAGTTTACAGCTTACAACAGCAAGCTATTAAAGCTTTTGGAGCTCCCTGCAACTGTGTGTGTATGCAAACACACTCATCTATATGTATAAAACATGCATACAGGAATGGGCTGTTTAATGTATTTAACAATTAGCTCTCTGAAGAAAAAAGTATGACCTACACATTTTTAAATTTATGCTACACTATTAATATTTTTCTATCACTTTCTCAGTTCTAGAAGTCAACAAAACAATAAATCAAACATAGAAACATATGCAGTCATATGTATTTTTAGCATATGTACTTTGGTCCAAACTTGCGATTTTTTTTCAGGATTGGGAATTCCCAGTTAATTCTCTCTACCAGAACAGATCAGAGAGGGCTATTGGGGGCCTGCAGGGTTAAATGACTCATCCAGGGTGAATTAGTTCTGTGAGAGGAACATTGTCTCTATCCCAAGAATTCGTACTGGCTCAAGAACACGCTGCCTCACATAGATATACAGATAGAAGAGAGGGAAATGTGGAAGAAGCAAGGGATAAAGGGAAGGAGAGATAGCTAGACAGAGACATACAGAGAGGCAGACCCACAGAGAGAGACAGAGACAGAAAAGAGAGAGATATACAGATAGACAGAAAGACAAGAGAGACAGAGACATACAGGGACAGATACATAGAGAAGAGACAGAGATGGAAAGAGAGAGAAACAGAGAGAGAAATAGAGAGGCAAAGACAAAGAGAGAGAGAGACAGAGAAAAATACAGAGACAGAGAGAGAAAAAGAAGGGGGAAGAAAGAGACAGAGAGAAAGACACAGAAGAAGAGACAGAAAGAGAGAAATACACAGACAGAGGAAAAGAAAGGGAAAGAAAGAAAGAGGGAGAGAGAAGAAAGGGGAGGGAGAGAAAAAGAGAAAGAGAGAAAACCAAAACTGAATTCATTCTCTTTCCCCCCAAACCATCCCCACTTCCATACTTCTCTGCTATTGAAAGTATCTTCCCAATTTCCCAGGCCCATGATCATTCTCCATTCCTCACTGTCTCTAACCCTGCCTCCTCCGTATCCAAGCTGTTTCCAAGACCTGTCTCTTTCACCTTTCTTTGTACCATCTCTCTAATACGCCCCCACCTCTCTCCTGACATTGCCCCCACTCTGGTGCAGACATCACTTCACAGCTAGGCTATTGCAAAAGCTGCTGGTCGATCTACCTGCCTCAAGTCTCTCTCCACTGCAATCTATCCCTCTATGCAGCCACCAAAGTGATTTTCCCAAAGCACCCACAGGACTGACCACCCACCCTCCCCATCCCAACTCAACCATCTCTAGTGATGGCCTAACACCTATAGTATCACATACAAAACCCTCACAACCTGCTGTGTGCCCCTCATCCTGTCTTTCTAGTCTTTTTATATCTTATTCCTCAACACGTATTCTTCCATCTACCAATCCTGGCTTTCTGGCTGTTCCTTCTGAGCATCTTCTCTGACTGCCTCCTGTGCCTGGAGCAACTTCTTCAGGAAACCTTGCCCCATCCCTCTTAATTGTAGTGCTTTTCCCCTCCTAATTATTTCCAGTTTATTCTGTATGTGGCTTGTTTGTACCAATTCCTTTGTCTGTTATCTCCCTCATTTGATTATGAGATCCTCCAGAGCTGGGACTGACTTTTGCCTTTCTTTATATCCTCAGCACTTAACACAGTTCCTGGCACATAGTAGGTCTTTAATAAATACTTATTGACTGACAGATAGCCATATTTGTACCTACACTAAGACTTCCAGGATATAGTCTCTGTTTCTGTCTCTCTGTCTCTATGTCTCTGTGTCTTTGTGTATCTCTCTTAGTGTATATATGTATACATATATATATGTATTTAAATATATATACATATGTATATATTTAGATTTAGATAGAGATATGTTTTAAATGTCAGTAATTTAGAACCCTACTAAAACTATGTCACATATACATATATACACATATGTAACATAACATGTGTATATAAGTCAGTGTCTGCTGGATTCAACTCAGACTGGATCCCAAGAACTGATTGTTAAATTTTCAGAATGAGCATTTATACCCTCAAAATCAATAAGCACCTAAATAAGGACTTGATTTCTCTTTCTATTGGTTGTCTAGGGTTAAGAAAATAATTTTTAAAATGTTAATAACATATATTAAACTTTAAAATCATGTTGATTTAAAGTTGATTTTAAAGTTTACCATGATAGCCCTATAGATAGGCACCTATAGGTAGCTAGGCGGTGCAGTGGATAGGAGCACTGGTCCTGGAGTTAGGAAAGTCTGAGTTCAAATCTAGTCTCAGACACTTTCTAGTGCGATCCTAGGCAAATCGCCCAACCCTTATTTTCCTCAGTTCCTCATCTGTAAAATGGAGACACGTTGGAGAAGGAAATAGCAAACTGCTCCAAAATCTTTGCCAAGAAACCTTCATAGACAAGGTCCATGGGCTTGAGTAGAATCAGATACTACTGAACAACTGGATAACAACAAATAGAAATATGTACATGGAATATGTAATGAATACATAAATATACCTGTACACATATATTTATAAATATATGCAAAGAAGCATGCAAATTCTAGTTCTGAAAATAATAATAACTGATATTTATAGAATACTTCGGGGTTTTCGAATTAATTTACATAATTATATACTCTTGACAACAACCCAGAGAAGGAGGTAACTACAGATATGATTATTCTTGTTTTCTAACCAATGAATCAATAAGCATTTATTAAGTGCTTTCTATGTGTCAGGCACTGGGCTAAGTGCTGGGGTTACAAAGAAAGGCAAAAGTCAATGCCTACCCAGGAGGAGCTCACAATCCAACAGGGGAAAGAACATGTAAGCAATCCATACAAACAATACATAGACATATTAATTTGGAGATAATAGAGGGAAAGCAATAGATGAGAAACGGAGGCTTCTTGAAGTATTTTTTCAAGAAAAGTTTGTCCAGCTCCTCCCGTTCAGTGATGAAGAGAGCCATCTACACCCAGAGAGAGAACAGAGTATGGAACACAACACGGCATTCTCATTCTGTTGTTATTTCTTGCTTTTTGTTTTCTTTCTCAGTTTTTCTTTTCCTTCCTTCTTGATCTGATTTTTCTTGTGCAGCAAGATAACTAGATAATATGTATACATATATTGGACTTAACATGTATTTTAACATATTTAATATGTATTAGACTACCTGCAGCTAGGGGAGGGGGTGGGGAGAAGGAGGGGAAAATTTGGAACAGAAGGTTTTGCAAGAGTCAGTGTTGGAAAAATTACCCATGCATATGTTTTATAAATAAAATGCTTTAATAAAAAAATATTTAATTTAATTTTTAAAATGTTAAAAGAGAGAGAGAGAAGTTTGCCCAGGGTCATGCATCTAGTCTCAGAGGAGGGATTTAGAACCTGGACTCCAAGTCCATCTCAATTTCCTTGATGTTTTGTTTACACTAGATAGCTGGAGGAAGAGGGAGAAGGGAGAGCGGAGGGCTGGGAGGAAAGGGTAGTGGCTGGGATTTGTTCCTGGACCACTGAAAGGACCAAGGATCCAGTTGTGATGAAATACCTCCTATCTGTAGAGTGTTTGTAAAGAAGGAGGGTCTAGTAAATGGAAAGTCTTCTGTTACATACCCAATGGGGCTCTCCACTACCTGCCCTGCCTTACCTTTCCAGTCTTTTCACTCTTTGTTACCATCTATTTCTTTTTATGATTCAATGTCACTGGCCTCTCTCTGGCTGATCCATGCATGGGGCATTCTGTGTCTGGATCCAGGGCTTTTTCTAAAGAGTCTGAGAGTTCTCTCCCTCCTCATCCCTGAGTTCTGACTTCTCTGCCTCCATTCAAGGATCCGTTCAGCATGAGACCTTTCCTTGTGCCCTAGTTCCACTGTAACAGTCAACTGCTAGTGCCTTCCCTCTGAGAATACTTATATTTACACTATGCACACACACACACACACACTATATATATATATATATATATATATATATACACATACATACATATAAATACACACGTACATACATATAAATACACACATACATGTATACATATGTAAACACAATGCCGCCCATACTTACATATGTACACATGTGTGTCCCCATAATACACATATGTATATAATGAACAGGTTTTGGAACATTGTCTTCCCTGTTAAATCTGAACTCCTCCAAAGACCATATTTTTGCCTCTCTTTGAATCCTCACTACTCAGCACAGTGCCTGGCACAGGGTAAGTAAATGCTTGTTTCTTGACTGTTTGGCTATATCACCCTGAATATATTATAACCTCTCAGGATCTTGGGCAAATCTTTAATATCAAACTGATGAATAAGTGCCCTTCTGCATGGGTAGAGGAAGTTCTTCACTGAGCGCTGCCAGCCCAGATGAAATCACAATCAGTTCAAAAAATGATTTCTCGTGGTGCTTTTACATCCACAAATTACTTGATCCCTAAAACATGCCAATAAGGGAAAGCCGGGAGATCCTATTTTCCATTTTTCAAATGAGGAAACAGGCTCAGAGAGGCAAAACTAGCTTGC